>NC_081553.1:221495412-221795412 GCF_963082655.1 Stomoxys calcitrans
GGGGGGCATGCCCTCTCTATTTCCCCAAAAACACCACCCAAAATGAAAAGTGGACCGATTTGAACAGTATGGGTATCAGATGAAAGGTTTTGGAGAGTAGAATATGAAAATAGTATTAAAAATTGAGTCTAAGTACCCATGGGACTCAAATAAAAAGTATTCCGCAGTAGATTACGAATACGTCATAAAAAATTTGGTCCAGGTAATGAGAGATGCACACCCCCCCCCCCCCCCCCCCCCCCCCAAACACCCCAAAAGGGCATATTAGCCGATCATGGCTAAATTGGACTCAAATGAAAGTTTTTTGGAATTAAAGATCGAATTTGATATTTTTAGGGCAATGTGGCGAAGTGCCAGATCCAGCCCTAAAACGTCCTTTAATCCGTACATATTTATCAACCTTGGCAATTTTGGGCTGAAATGGAAGTTATTTAGCAGTTGATCACAAATTTGACATACTATTTGGGTGGAATGTCTGAGGAACCATCCTACCCCCAAAAAGTACTCCCCATCAAATGGATATATAGACCAATCACGACAATATAGCGCAGCAATGAAACATGACTCTTTTGCCGACTGTGGTAATATGGGGCTCATATAAAAATTATTTGAGAGTTTAGCACGAAGTTCATATTTACTTTAAGAGCCAAGTGTATGGGTGGCAACCTCACTCCCAAAATACACCCCAAACCGAACATATTTTTTACCCACTACAATACTCGTATAGGAGTCCCATGGAAGGTATAAGGGAGTAGAGCAAACATTTGCCCATAAACGTTTAACAAAAGAACAGGGGCCAACTTCTCATATAACTATGAGTCTTGTCCGATACAAGACTTTCTAGAAGAGCGTACCGGTTTGTAATCGATCGGGCCATGGACTACAGAGAGAATTCTTTTTTTGCAAAGACGGCTCGTAAGTGGAATCGACTTCCGGCGGATGTATTTCCCGCTAATTACGACATCCAGAAATTCAAATTAAGTGTCATATAAAGTGTCCCAAAAACTTCCTTTAAACCAATGGCAATTTTTTATAGAAAAAAGTTTAAAAAATTTTTTTATAAGAATTTTGACAAAATTTTTATTAAATAGAAACTTAAAAAAAAAATCCATTAAATAATCATTACGAAAAAAATGAAAAAAATATATTTTGAAAAAATTTTTTTTAAAAATAAAAATTTTAACAAAATTTTTCATATAATAAAAATTTTAACAAAATTTTTCATATAATAAAAATTTTAACAAAATTTTTCAAATTTTAAAAAAAAATTTTAAAAATTTTTGAATTGAAGTAAAACTTCAAAATTTTTCATAAATTTTAAAATGGTACAAAATATTTCATTCAATTTAAAATTTTACAATTTTCTTATGAAAATCAACGGAAGTTGACTTCGAAAAAAAAACAAAATTACCAATTTTATCGCCTCTAACTTTCCATGGCATTTCTGCTGTCCCTCCTGGCCCTTGGCATGGCAAAAGACGTCCCTTCTGTTGCAGTTTATTTATTTATCATCAAAGGTGTTATTTTCTAACAAGGTGTTAGTCGATTATTGCATTGAAATACCGACTCGCACTTAATATGATAATCATTTGGCATTTGTGGCCTTTTTCCTTGTGGTTTGTTGCTGCTGCTCTCCAGGTAGACACAATGGTGGGTTAGAATGGCGAGAAAAGATCAAAAAGCGCATGAAATATACCCATAATTATGATACACTAATTATACAGCCCGAACACAATATGGTGTTGAAAAAGGGCCTTTTGAGGTGGTGGTGATGTCGGTTGAATGGTTGGTCTTATTATTTCAACTTGCCTTGGCAGCGGCCATCCAAGTGTTAACCAAAGCAACAGCTCATCAGCGCAGAGTTTGAAATACAAACAGGTCCTAAATGCATTGGGTAATTTTTGAATTCAGCCATAAGGCAAATAATGTCTGGCAAATTGCCAAGGCATACCGCAATTCGACGAAATCTAGAATTATAAGCATCACATGCGGTCAATAATGTTGGAGATTTCTGTTTTTGCAAATTATCATATACGCTGTGTATGGGATGACTTTGGTCAATGATTAAAAAAAGGGAGACAGATGGGCTGCAGAATTAGGAAATCAAGTTGAGGAGTGAGATTCGTTGCCATAAAATGTAAATAAATAAAAATTAAAGGAGATGAATTAGATAAAAACAAGTGAAAAGGCACCACCCTTTTTACCATCTCCCCTTTCGTCACAATCCTGTGTAAATTGGATAACTTATGCACCCAAATTTGGACATTGAGTGGTCAAATATATATGCCACTATTCTATTTTGTAGAACAAAATATTGGTCTTTTTGGCACATATATCCAATTATGAACCGATCTGAAACGATCGAAAGGTCGAATATCCTAAAGCTCAGAAAAACTCACTGTTTCAAATTTCACCGAAATCGGGTAATAAATAAAGCTTTTATGGGCTTCAGTCCCCTTATCGGCAGATCGGTTTATATGGCAGCTATATCTAAATATAGTCCGATTAGAATCATATTTAGGTCAGATGCTGGAAGGTCTTAACCTACTCACTTTTTTAAATTTCAGCGAAATCGGTTAAAAAATAAAATTTTTATGGGCTTCAGACCCTTTATCGGCAGATCGATCTATATAACAGCTATATCTAAATATGAACCGATCTAATCCGTATTTAGGTAAAATGTTGGGAGGCTTAAAATAACCAACTGTTTTAAATTTCAGGAAAATCGGGTAATAATTAAAGCTTTTATGGGCTTCAGAACCTTTATCGGGAGATCGGTCTATATGCCAGCTATATCTGAATATGAACCGATCTAATCCATATTTAGATCAGATGTCGGAAGGCTTAAAATAACCTACTGTTTTAAATTTCAGCGAAATCGGTTAAAAAATAAAGTTGTTATGGGCATTAGACCCTTTATCGGAAAATCGGTCTATATAACAGCTATATCTGAATATAGTCCGATCTATACCATATTTAGGTCAAATGTTGGGAGCCTTAAAAAAACCCACTGTTTTAAATTTCAGGAAAATCGGGTAATAAATAAAGCTTTTATGGGTTTCAGACCCTTTATCGGAAGATCGGTCTATATGCCAGCTATATCTAAATATGAACCCATCTGCACCATATTTAGATCAGATGTCGGAAGGCTTAAAATAACTCACTGTTTCAAATTTTAGCGAAATCGGTTAAAAAATAAAATTTTTATGGGCTTCAGACCCTTTATCGAGAGATCGGTCTATATGGCAGCTATATATAAATATGAACCGATCTGTTCCATATTTAGATCAAATGTCGGAAGACTTAAAATAACTCACTGTTTCCAATTTCAGCGAAATCGGGTAATAAATAAAGCTTTTATGGGCTTCAGACCCTTTATCGGGAGATCGGTCTATATGGCAGCTATATCTAAATATAGCCCGATTTGAACCATATTTAGGTCGAGTGTCAGGAGGCTATAAATAACTCACTGTTTCCAATTTTAGCGAAATCGGTTAAAAAATAAAATTTTTATGGGCTTCAGACCCTTTATCGAAAGATCGGTCTATATGGTAGATATATCTCAATATAGTCCGATCTGTACCATATTTAGGTCAAATGTTGGGAGCCTTAAAATAACCAACTGTTTTAAATTTCAGGAAAATCGGGTAATAATTAAAGCTTTTATGGGCTTCAGAACCTTTATCGGGAGATCGGTCTATATGGCAGCTATATCTAAATATGAACCGATCTAATCCATATTTAGATCAGATGTCGGAAGGCTTAAAATAACCTACTGTTTTAAATTTCAGCGAAATCGGGTAATAAATAAAGCTTTTATGGTCTTCAGACCCTTTATCGAGAGATCGGTCTATATGGTAGATATATCTCAATATGATCCGATCTGCACCATATTTAGGTCAGTTGTCGGAAGGCTTAAAATAACCTACTGTTTTAAATTTCAGCGAAATCAGGTAATAAATAAATCTTTTATGGTCTTCAGACCCTTTATCGCGAGATCAGTCTATATGGTAGATATATCTAAATATAGTCCGATCTGAACCATATTCCAGTCAGTTGTCGGGAAGCCTTAAACTACTCACTGTTTCAAATTTCAGCAAAATCGGATGAAAAATAAAGTTTTTATGGGCTGCTATATGGACCGATTTTCCGATAAAGGGGTCTAATCCTTTATTGGGAAATTGGTCCATATAGAAGCTATATCAAAATATAGTCCGATTTGGCCCGTTCAAGAACTTAACCAGCGTGCATCACAAAAAACGCCAAATTTTAGCTCAATATCTCAATTTTTGAAGGCTCTATAGTGATTACAACAGACGGACGGATAGACAGACAGACGGACAGACACACGGACATCGTTAAATCGTCTTAGAATTTTACGACGATCCGATATACAATATATATATACTTTGTAGGGTCGGAAATTGATATTTCGATGTGTTGCAAACGGAATGACTAAATGAATATACCCCCTATCTTATGGTGGTGGGTATAACAAGTAAAATCTTGCTAAGTTCGGCCGGACCCAAACTTGGATAACCACCACCATGAATTCCGCTAAAAATTTGCCTGAGATTCGATTGTGAATTATTTTTCAATAACCAAATCGGTAATTGATTGCGGCTGCTATGGTCTCAAGTAGTCATATTGGGGAATCGGTATTTACGGGAGCCTATATCAAAGTACTTGGGACGGACGCTCAAATTTAAGCCAAATGAGATAAAAATTGAGGCCTCTATGAGCTCAAGAAGTCAAATCAGGTGATCGGTTTATGTAGGACTATATCGGTATATAGACCGATTCAAATCATACTTGGCATGAATGTCGGAAGCCATAGCAGAAGTCTTTGTGCCAAATTTCGGCCAAATCGGATGAAAACTGGGGCTTCTAGGGGCTCAGGAAATAAAATCTAGGGATCGGTTTGTATGGGGACTATATCAGTTTATAAACCGATTCGGATCATAATCCGCACTGATATTGGAGGATTAAACCCAAGTCTTTGTGCCAAATTTCAGCCAAATCGAAGGAAAATTAAGGCTTCTAGGAGCTCTTAAAGTCAAAACTGGGGATTGGTATATATGGGGCCATATCAGTTTATAGACCGTTTCGGATCATACCCGTCAATGATGTTGGAAGTTAGAACTCAATTTCTTGAGCCAAATTTTCGGCCAAATTAGATGAAAATTGTGGCCTCTAGGAGCTCATGAAGTCAAAACTGGGGATCGGTTTGTATGGGAGCTATATCAGTTTAAAGACCGATTCGAATCACTGATATTGGAAGATAAATCCCAAGTCCTTGTGCTAAATTTCAGCCAAATCGAATGAAAATGGAGGCCTCTAGGAGCTTTTTAAGTCAAAAGTGGGGATCGGTGTATATGGGGGCTACATCCATTTATAGACCGATTCCGATCATACTCGGCACTGATATTGGAAACCAGAACCCAAGTTCTTGTGCCAAATAGGATGGAAATTGAGGCCTCTAGAAGCTCATGAAGTCAAATCAGTGGATCGGTGGAGGTTATAACAGTTTATAGACCAATTCTGATCATAATCGACACTGATATTGGAAGTTGGAACCCAAGTGCTTGTGCCAAATTTCAGCCAAATCGGATGAAAACTGAGGCTTCAAGAAGCTCAAAAAGTCTAATCCGGGGGTATACCAGTAAATTGACATCGGCAATGATGTTGGAAGTCAGAACTCAAATTCTTGAGCCAAATTTTCGGCCAAATTAGATGAAAATTGTGGCCTCTAGGAGCTCATAAAGTCAAAACTGGGGATCGGTTTGTATGGGAGCTACATCAGTTTAAAGACCAATTCGGATTATAATTGGCACTGATATTGGAGGATAAAACCCAAGTCCTTGTGCCAAATTTCAGACAAATCGAATGAAAATTGAATCCTCTAGGAGCTCTTAAAGTCAAAACTGGGGATCACTATATATGGGGGCTACATCCATTTATAGATCGATTCGGATCATACTCGACACTGATATTGGAAACCAGAACCCAAGTTCTTGTGGCAAATCGGATGGAAATTCAGGCCTCTAGAAGCTTGTGAAGTCAAATCGGGGGATCGGTTTAAATAGACGTTATAACAGTTTACAGACCGATTCCTATCATACTCGGCACTGATATTGGAAGTTGGGACCCAAGTCCTTGTGCCAAATTTCAACCAAATCGGATAAAAACTGAGGCTTCTAGGGGCTCAAGAAATTAAATCCGGGATTGGTTTGTATGGTACTATATCTTTTCATAGACCGACTCGGAGCATACTCGGCGCTGATATTGGAAGTCCTTGTGTCAAATTTCAGCCAAATCGGATAAAAATTGAGGCCTCTAGGAGCTCATAAAGTCAAAACCGGGCAGTGGTGTTAGAAATCGGAACAGAAGTCCTTGTGTCAAATTTCAGCCAAATCGCATGAAAACTGAGGCTTCTAGATGCTCAAGAAATCAAATCGGGGATAGGTTTGTATGGGGGCTATATGAGAAAATAGACCGATTCGGATCATACTCGGCACTGATGTCTTGGAGGAACAGAAAACTTTGGAGCAACTGCTATGCGCAGTCCACAAATGGTTTTGCTACAGTTAAATTCGCCTGTTCTAGGTGTCTGGGGACACCGTTAGGGCTTCGAGAAACAGAAAACTGCAATTCATAGGTTAGCCTAGCTTAGCATGGGAATATATAGCCATAGTTGATGTGGAAATTTAATCCAATAACTTAAAATGTCTGTATCTCCATAAAAAAGGTTAGCTTTATGTACTGATTTGATGTTTAATTTACTATGCCGCAAGACACCCAGTTATTTTGCGGGTCTCAGTACAAACAACTTTCTTTACTCTCACGGCGAAAAGTGTCTTCTCTATATAGTCTATGCAGTTGAATAGCTGTGAGCACCACACAGGCTGGAACATTGGGGTCCAATCTGTGTGGTGTTCATTGGTGTCACGAGAAGCTTAGCTGGGAGTTACCGCATCCACAGGTTGCGGTTAGTGAAATGCTTCTTAGGGAGTAGCGGACAATCAGCGGTATAGAGTGGAGAGTCTCAGTGAGAGGTCGGACGGCACCGGCTGTTCCACAAATACTGAGTGATGCTCGATACGACAAGGTGAGTTATTGGTTCCCGCGACGATCGGTCCTTGAGAGCAGAACGAGCTTGCTCACCTACAGGAGCTTGACGAGGATTGCTACCTCTACTACTATAGTGTCGGAAATCTGTAGCGGCAAATGCAATAAAAGTCAAGAGTAGTTATTTCCACAACAGAGTCCAAATACGAAATTGGACCATCTTTCTTTCACTAAATATTAAATTAATATTGCCATTGTTGATCCGAAAAGTTTATGCAATAACTTAAAATGTCTGAATCTCCTTAAATTTTGGTTTAAATTCGCTTTTCCGAGTAACTGGGCGACTGTAAGGTTTTTTTAAATTTTTGGTTAAAATTCGCATCTCCGAGTACCTGGGCGACTGTAAGGTTTTGAAGGAATAGGAAACTAAAGTCCATTGTGTTCACCCTAGAAGAAAGTAAAAGAGAAAAAGATGGAGAAAATAAAAGCGTGTTAAGTTCGAACGGGCCGAATCTTATATACCCTCCACTATGTATTACATTTTTCAAGTTTTTCGCCCGGTATCAGTTTATAGGCAAACAAAGATAAATGGTTAAGAATTGCTGTGCTATTGGTTATGAAAATATTCGGACCATACTTGGTTTGGATGATGGAAACCTTAGAAAAAGTCATTGCGCAAAATTTCTGGGTAGCCCTATAGGGGCTCAAGAAGTAAGAAGTAATCGTGAGATTGGTTTATATGGGAGCTATATCAGTTTATGGACCGTTTCAGACCATATTCGGCATGTATCTTAAAGGCCATATGAGAAGTCATTTTGCAAAATGTCAGACAAATCAGACAAAAACTGTGCCCTCAATCCTCGTATCGGTATAGTGATTAGTATCCCCGCCTGTCACGCGAGAGACTGGGGTTAAATTTCCCGTGGGGGATACAGGAGGCCGCCAAAGCGCAGAAGTTTGCATGTTCTGCCGAGAACATGAGAAAAATATTTTAGCGGTGGGTATCACCTCCTAATGCTGGCGACATTTGTGTGGAATTATGCCATTTGGAAAAAACCTATGGCAGTCATGTAAAAACTTCTCCCCAAAGAGATGTTGCATTGCGGCACGCCGTTCGGACTTGGCTATAAAATGGAGGCTCCTTATCATTGAGCCTAAACTTGAATCGGGCAGAACTCATTGATCTGTGAGAATTTTGCCCCTGTTCCTAAATGGAATGTTCATGGGCACATTTTGCATTTGCATATCATATTTTAGACCGCTTAAGACAATACTTGGCACGTATGTTGAAAGTCATAGAAGAAGTCATAGCATACAAAACTCAACCAAATCGGTTAATAATTGTGCTCTCTATAGGCTCCAGAAGTCAAATCTGAGCTCGGCTTATATGGGAGCTATATAAAGTTATGGATCGTTTCGGGTCATGCTTGGCACGTATGTTGGAGGTCATTATGTAAAATTTCAGCCAAATCCGACAAGAATTTCGCTCTCTAAAAGCTGAAGAAGTGCAATTAGTTGATCGGTTCATATGGGAGCTAAATCGAGATTTAGATCGATTCGGACCATACTTAGCACATCTGTTCTATGTCATAGAGAACGTCATAGCACAAAATTTCAACCAAATCGGAAAATAATTGCGCCCTCTATAGGTTCGAAGGTTCATAGAAGAAGTAATTGTGGAAAATTTCAGCAAAGTTAGAAAAGATCTGCGCCCTCTAAGGGCTCAAGAAGTGGAATTGGCAGATCCGTTTATATAAGAGCTATATCAGGTTTAAGACCGATTCGGACCATACTTAGTACATCTATTGTATATAGAGAACGTCATACGACAAAATTTCAGCCAAATCGGATAATAATTGCGCCCTCTATAATAATTGCGCCCTCTATATATATCAGCTTATAGACCTATTCAGACCATATTCAGCATGTTGGTTAAAGGCCATAGGAGAAGTCATTGTGCAAAATTTCAGCGAAATCCGCCAAGACCCCAAGAAGTGCAATCGAGAGATCGGCTTTTATGGCAGCTATATCGGGGTTTAGACAAAACTTGGCACGGATGTTGGTGGTCACAGAAAAGATCATAGCACAAAATTTCAGCCAAATCAGATAATAATTGCGCCATCCACAGGCTCTAGACGTCAAATCTGGAGATCGGTTTGTATGGGAGCTATATCAGGTTATGGAGGTTATGAACAGACAGAAGGACCTAGCTAAATAGACTTACAATGTCATGACGATTAAGAATAAATATCCTTTTCGGGGTCTCATATCATTATTTCGATGAATTGTGAACAGAATGACAATGCTAGTATTGCCCCATCCAATGGGGGAAGGTATAAAAACGAAATTAAGCGATTTTTTTTTGATTTTTTTCACTGTCTGGACTATGATCCAGTCAGCAAATTTAGATCTCTACAGAACTCAAGAATAACAAGGGGGCTAAAATCCTGTAGGGAATTCAAACTTGGAAAGTGGTGTCCACCCATTATTCTGTGGACAGTGACACAGCAGGTGCTCGACCGTCTGCAACTCCTCCTCGTCATCGCACATCCTTCAGAAGTCTGTCTCTCAAGTACCCAACACGACGCCGTCTGCAACTCCTCCTTGTCATCCCACATCCTTCAGAAGTCTGTCTCTCCAGCACCCAACGCGACGACAAAAACCTGACGTTGTAATGACCAGTCAGTACTCCTATTAGCAGTCCTTAGTCATGTTTTCTAAGCCCCAGGATAAGCGACGCATAGGGGCACTATTCAGCAAACAAACGAATTTTGAAAATCGGACCATAAATGAAGATTTGGCAGCCCCAACAAATTTTCAAAATACCTAGGGAACCAAATTGAGGGACGTGCCAAAAGTGCCAAATGGAGGCCATTGTAGTGCAGAGGTTAGCATGTCCGCCTATGACGTTGAACACCTGCGTTGGAATCCTGGCGAGACCATCAGAAAAAATTTTCAGCGAAGGTTTTCCCCTCCTAATGCTGGCAACATTAGTGAGGAACTATGCCTTGTAAAAACTTCTCTTCAAAGAGTTTCGCACTGCGGCACGCCGTTCGGACTCGACTATAAAACGAAGGTCCCTTATCACTGAGCTTAAAACTTTTTTGCCAAATGCGGCCGGACAACCTAGGGCCTTGAAATTTTGCACACAGTCTCGTAACACCTCAGCTCTAACCATTTCAAATTTCAAAGAGTTATATCTACCCGTTCTCACACGATATATTTTTTACTAGTTTTTTTTTTCGATTTTATTCCACTGTGTGACGTCCTGTTTGGCGAAATACTCGATCACAGGGCCTTTGACACCCTATAAGCTACAGGACTAGACTACGCCTTATTCGCGCAGTCATCGTAGAAGGCGTCCACTCTGATTCCACTGCAAGATCTGCTGCAATGAACGATCCATTCCTGACCAGCTCGTCTGCTGCTTCGTTTCCTGCCATACCTTAATGACCTGAGAGCCGGAAAAGCCTCATAGCCTTTCCCATAGTTTGAAGAAGCCCTTTGCATCTTCTAAGCAGTTTCGACCTTACACGGCCAGACGCCAGAGAGATCAGCGCCTGACAGTCCACGTATATCGTGAATGTCGCCGCTCCCGTAGCAACATAGTCTCCAATGCCTTCAGCATCGCGAAGGTACTGCACCCATCCAGAACTCTAGAAAAATCACAGATTTCAAGGAATTTAATAAAGATTCCTGCTCCAGTGCCCTCTTCGAATTTAGACCCATCCGTGTATACTCATTACAGCTCTACACGATTGAACCTCTATATGAACTAATTTCCCGATTTGACTTTATGAAGGCAAAGAAGACTTTTTTCCATTCTGTTACTATGACATCTTACGGAAGGCTATATAAGTCTCTACTAAATCAGTGTAGCAGAGACTTCCATTCCAGCGTCCCTTCCTACTCATTTCGAATTAAAGTTGGAGTGCAAAATTCTACCCCAGAACATTTATGTCCATAGACCATAAACACGTTTTCATTTTATTTGAAAATTTCATTTGCCAATTTTAGAGGCTAATACAAATCTTTGATTTTTTTTTGTCATAATGACTGAAATTACATTTCCTTAGCTAAATAAAAAACCACTTTCAGTTTTACAAATTTCCCAAGGAGTTCATGCATGTCCTTAAAACACATGATGCTCTTGACCACCACAATAACAGCAACAAATGGAAAGCAAAAAAAAAACCACTCCCAATAAAAGCAAATGGTTTGTCCCTTGGCCAAAAGGCTCATGATAATGTCTATGCAATTTATAAAGGACTCCTTGGAGAAGGTCCTCTCTTTGGCAGAGGTCTTTTTCTTTTTCGCTCTCTCCCAAAGGGGCAAAGGAATAAAATAAATTATTAAAAATGCCAACAACAACCACTCGTAGACCATTTCCAATCAATATTTTATGCTCGGCAATTCACCGGTATTTCAATTTTAAAACCAAGAGTATGAGACCTTGGGTTTTACTGTATGAAGATATAGAGTCCTGGCTGGCAGAGGAAGTGAATGGCTTTGTTCTACCCTCTCCTTGTCTTGTAGAAAATAATACTCAAATATTCGCCACATTATGCTCGAGCCAATATCGCAAATACATGGCGCATAATCTTTATTCTTTGGCAAACGTTCCAAACCAGCGACAAAACAAATGATACGTGATAAACTTGTGATAAATTATTGAATAGAGTTTCACTTGCCGCTGGTGCGTTGTGAGTTCAAAGGGACAGAGATGGTACAAATTCATTATAAGAGTACTATTTGGGGGACCTTATGAAGAAATGGGGACATTTTGGTTTCATGGTTCTTCTTGCTGACCAAACTAATGAGGCCTTCGGCCATGTTAAATTTTTCACGAAGCGAAAAAGCAGGCGCGCATCATTGGGCTAAAGCTAAAATCGCACTGTATAACTTAAAATGTCTGTATCTCCATAAAATCAAATTCATTTCAAATTTGCCATTACCTATGCGCCAGACTTCAGCCATGTCAATGAGAGCTCTCCGTTTTCAGATTATGGGATTTGATGTTCAATTTACTGTGCCGCAATAATCCTGTGCTGCAATTTTGCTTGCTTCCCTTTCACGCCAGAAGTATTTTCTCTTTTATGTTGTTATTGTCCAGCTACTATAGGTTACTCACCTATAGGACATATGGGTCCATAGAAACGATCGTCGCCATTGGTTATTGAAAGGCGCCCATAACTCGCCTTGCCATATCGAGTATCATAGGCATTCGGAATATAAGCAAAAGCCTGTGCCCCGCCGGCATCTCATTGAGACTATCCAGCTGATACCGCCGATTGTCCGATACTACAATTGTGGCCACCCCGTTTACATTTTAGCATTTTAATATCGTCAACCTGTGGAAGCCACCGTTATCTCTCAGCTGTACCGCCCATGATAGCCATGAACACCACACAGATGGCGTTAAGGTTTGCAGTATTCCATCATAACGGGCATTCCAGAGATCCGCTTCAAGGATGGAGCATTGTGCCCGATGCGATCTTGATGCAAATTGACCTATGAAGATAGAAGGGGGAATATCTCCTTTATAGGTCAATTAACCAATACCCCTTATGCAGGTATCTTCTCATTACTCTCATCAGATACGCCGGTACATTAAAATCCTCTCTGAGAGTCCAGAGAATGTCAGATCATCTTCAGAGAAGGAGTTAAATCTCTTTTTATGCCCGAATTGGCTGAAATTTTGAACAATGACTTTTTCTGAGACCCTTAACGTACGTGCAAAATATGGTCAGAATAGGATCATAACCTCATATAGCTTCCATATAAACCGATCTCCCTGTTTTACTTCTTGAGCCTTTAGAGGTCGTAATCCTTAACCGATTTGCCTGAAACTTTGCACAGAAACTGCCTCTAACATACCTGCTTAATATGGTTTGAACCCGCATATAAACCGATCCCCCCATTTGGCTTCCCGTTCGTTTATCGGACTTAATATGGTTTGAACCCGCATATAAACCGCTCCCATATAAACCGATCCCCCCATTTGGCTTCCCGTTCGTTTAGAGGGCGCAATTCTTATCTGATTTGGCTGAAATTCTGCACGTTTGTTATGATTTCCAAACATCTGTGCCAAGTATGATTAAAATCGGTCTATAACCTGATGTAGCTGCCATATAAACCGATCTTCCGAGTTGCATTCTTGAGCATCTAGAAAGCGCATTCAATTCCCGATTTGATTGAAATTTTGCACAGCGACTTTTTCTGAGACCCTAAACATACGTGCAAAATATGGTCTGAATCGGTTCATAACCTGATATAGCTTCCATATGAACCGATCTCACAATTTTACCTCTTATGCCTTAGAGGGCGTAATTCTTATCCGACACAGTGCACCTAAAAATGGTCTGAATTGGTCCATAACCGAATATAGTCCCCATATAAATCGATCTCCCGATTTTACTTCTTGACTTCTAACATATGTGACGAGTTTGGTTCAAATCGGTTTACAACCTTATATAGCTGCCGCATAAACTGATCCCGGATCTTGACCCCTTCAGTCTTTAGAGAGCGCAATTCTTATCTGATATACCTGAAATGTTCTGCAACAACTTGTTCTGATATAATTCCTCTATAAATCGATATTCTGATTTTACATCTTGAGCGACTAGAGAGCGTAATTCTAATCCAATTTGGCTGAAATTTGACCTTCAATATGCGTGATAAGTATGGTTTGAATCGGTTAATAACCAATAGCAAATCTTATTTATTATCCTCTGTTTGTCTATAAAGAGATACCGGGTAAAAAACTTTATAAATGCGATCCATGATGTAGGGTATATAAGATTCGGCCCGCCGGACTTGGCACTCTTTTCTTTTACCTGTTAAATCGTGACCTTAACTTCCTGGTTGCTATAGCCCTCAAGACCAGTTTACTGTCCGTAAAGATGGTAAGGCAAGGACTTCGAGAACGATACCACTTCACGCATTCCATGCTCGGCCGGATCTCCGCCTGCAGGATCGTAGATGACAGATGACAAAATCAGAGGACCCTCAATACAAGACTATGCCCCTGGCAGCAGTGCCTCGCACTTAACCCCAAGTGTGATCTCAGGCATCCGGTCTGAGTCGGACATCTAGAACTGTCCGCAGTGACCTGATCACCATCATCCCACCTATGTAATGCTAACATATTCTCTGAACCTGTTCCGTGCTCGGCCAGATTTCCGCCTGCTAGGCCAAACGGTTAGAAACAGAACTCTGTTTCTACATCCTCAATGAAAACGCTCAAACTTGCCGTGTCTTAAAGCTTTGATCCACCCATGTAGCATAAACTACCAGATGGCAATACCGGAGGTCCCTCAATACAAGGCTGTGCGGCTGACAGCAGTATCTCGAACTCGATCTCATGTGTCGTCTCAGGCATCCCACCTAAGACCTTTTGCAATTCCATCCAGGTTTTTTATCGTCCCTCGATTATAACCCGATAGTATCCCCTTAAGTGTCATAGCCACAGTGGCTGCCTTATACCTAATCTGTATGTCAGTGGGTCGGAAATCTAAAACTGTCTACAGTGTACAGAATCTAATTGTTCCACCTATGTCATGGTATCATGTTCTCCGAACCTGTTCCATGTTCGGGAGTATCCCCGCCTGCAGGACCGTATTTTGGGAAACAGTCGGAAAGAGAACTCACGTGTCTGCATTCACACTGAAGACTCCCAGACCTGTCCCTTTGATCCACCCATGTGGCATGAACTACCAGAGGTCCCTCAACATAAGACTGTGCGGTTCACAGCAGTGACTAGCACTCGACCTCAAGTGTCGTCTCAACTATCCGATCTACATTTCTTCCAATTCCATCAAGGTTTCCTATCGTCCCCTCAATTATACCGGGATAGTATCGTCATAAGTCTCATAGCCGCAGTGGCTGCCTCATACCTGATCTGTATGTCTATGGGTCGGACATCTAGAACTGTCTTCAGTGCCCTGCTTCTTGTCGTCCACCTACTTCAAGTTAACATGTTCTCTGAGCCCGTTACGTGCTCCGCCGTACCCCTGCCTGCAGGACCGTATTATGGGCCAAGAGTCGGAAAGACAACTCACATCTCTGCATCCACAATGAAGACTCTCAGACCTGTCTCAGCCCACCCATGCATCCACAATGAAGACTCTCAGACCTGTCTCAGCCCACCCATGTATCATGAAATGGCAGCAGTGTCTCGCATTCGATCTCAAGTGTCGTCCAGGTTTCCTATCGTCCCCTCAATTATACCGGGATAGTATCATCATAAGTCTCATAGCCGCAGTGGCTGTCCCATACCTGATCTGTATGTCTATGGGTCGGACATCTAGGACTGTCTTCAGTGCCCTGCTTCTCATCGTCCACCTATGTCAAGTTAACATGTTCTCTGAACCTGTTACGTGCTCCGCCGTACCCCCGCCTGCAGGACCGTATTATGGGCCAAGAGTCAGAAAGACAACTCACATCTCTGCATCCACAATGAAGACTCTCAGACCTGTCTCAGCCCACCCATTAATCATGAATTACCAGATGGCAATACCAGAGGTCCCTCAATAAAAGACTGTGCCGATGGCAGCAGTGTCTCGCACTCGATCTCAAGTGTCGTCCAGGTTTCCAATCGTCCCGCGATTATACTGCGATAGTATCGTCATAAGTCTCAAAGCCGCAGTGGCTGCCTCATACCTAAACTGTCTCTAGTGCCCTGATTTAAATCGTCCCATCTATGTTAAGCCTTCTCTGAGCCTGTTCCTTGCTCGGACGTAACTCCGCTTGCAGGACCTTATTATGGTCGAACAGTCGGAAAGAGAACTGAATCTCCACATCCTCAATGAAGACGCTCAGACCTGTCCTGTCTTATAGCTTTTATCCATCCATGCAGAACGAACCACCAGATGGCAATATCAGAGTTCCGTTAATCCAAGATTTAACGCGGACCTCTCCACCTCACTCGACCTCAAGTGTTGTCTCAAGTATTCGATCCATACCTCATGCATCCAGTTGAGGTTTCCTGTCGTCTCATCGATTGTACCGCGATTATATAGTCTTAAGTTTCGTAGCCGCAGTGGCTGTTTCGTAGCCGCAGTGGTTGTTTCGTAGCCGCAGTGGCTGTTTCGTAGCCGCAGTGGCTGTTTCGTAGCCGCAGTGGCTGTTTCGTAGCCGCAGTGGCTGTTTCGTAGCCGCAGTGGCTGTTTCGTAGCCGCAGTGGCTGTTTCGTAGCCGCAGTGGGTGTCTCATACCTAGTGCCCTGTACCACCTATTGGGTTGACCAAAAAGTAATTGGGTTGCTATTGGGTTGCCCAAAAGGTAATGTCAAGGCAACATGTTCTCTGCACCTGTTGTAATGTCCCTACTTTACACTTCTTCCCCGTCCCCATCCGCCAATCTATTGATGAGTAAGTCTTATTATGCCGCTGTAAGGCTAGAAGGCTATACCCATTTCGAGCCTACGGCCCATCGACACATCTGCGAGTAAGCTTCTAGTTTTGACTCTTCCAGTTCAGTTTCCCATTCAAAATTACTCTGAAGTATTTGAACAATTCGGATATTGAAATGGTTTCGATGAGGAAACGTACCGCCTCGAATTGCTCCACTTTCGTCTTCTTCGTAAACAGGCAGAATTTAGTATTCCTTGGGTTAACGGTCATATCCCTAGGTCTAGCCCAGTCGTATGCCCTCTTTAAGGCGCTTTCAGCCTTCCTACTTAGCTGACTCGGACTCTTTATCACCTAGAAGTATTTAAGCAATGTCGGGTTCAAATCCCAACCCAAAACCAAAAGGTACACTAAACCGGCAGGAACGACTTTTAATTCCGTTGGGGACATACAATTGGGGCCTGGTATTATAAATGGATTGCAAAAATTTATCCAAACCAAAGCTGATTTGTAAATGTTTTTCAATAACTTAAAATGTTTGTATCTCCATAAATGTGGTTAAAAAAAATATGCAGGTATGGGTTGCCCAAAAAGTAATTGCGGATTTTTTAAAAGAAAGTAAATGCATTTTTAATAAAACTTAGAATGAACTTTAATCAAATATACTTTTTTTTACACTTTTTTTCTAAAGCAAGCTAAATTTAACAACTGACAGAAGAAAGAATGCAATTACAGAGTCACAAGCTGTGAAAAAATTTGTCAAAGCCGACTATATGAAAAATCCGCAATTACTTTTTGGGCAACCAAATATTTTACGTTTTAAGGAGCTATCTTTCCGCTTAAGAAGACAGATTACATCATCAGTAACTTACATCTGCTGCTGAAAAGAAAAATCTCTTAACAAAATTATTGGTCGAAATGTTATTTTCATAACAAATTTCTCCAAATTTCGATTATCACAGCACATATTTTGAAAGTGATGGAGTTTCTCAAATCCCTTTTTTTATCATCTCTGGTCCGTAAGTTTTATTTCTTCCTCGACTTGGTTAATGTGTGCAAACACACGTTCCATGTCCTTTTCTTATGCGCCCAGAACATTCTTTGGGTAAGAGTGTATTGGGTACTTTCTTTATTTGCTCAATGTCGAAGGTGAATACAATTCAATTTTTGGAGTATTTATTTTCTGCCACGCATCCAAATACCCAAACATTTTTTGCCAAGGAAGATTTATTTGCACACATTATGCAAAAGGAGGCAAAAATTCAACAAATAAAGGCCAATGTAAGCCAACACAGGCCCCCACCATTCAAAAACGCAACATTGGATAAACATGAAGTGAAACGAATCATGAAGAATGGCTCAATATAAACTTCCATTATTTCAAATACTCTGTAAATGGAAATTTGGAAAAACACTTTAGGGTAGAGAGACTGTAAGGCTTGCCGCAATCATTTTGGCAATAGGAAGTGTTTATTATTTGCCACCTATAGCCATAACTAGAGGAAGTAAGAGAGAGGTTAGAATTCATGTTGCTTGGTTGTGGCTGCACATTTGATTCAATTTTGTGGTCATGGCCTTCTGAAATTAAAAATCTCTTTTAATTATGCCTATGTCGGCTTAATGCCACTTTCAGACTCGACCAACACCACCACCACCACTACTACTTAGCACGTGTCATATGAATGGCCTGCCAGAGAAGGCTCTTTGTTTTCAGTGTTGTGGACATTTCATGCTTCATCAAATCATTTTTATTGGCTTTGTGCCTAGGGCTTGATAGAATTTTCTGTTTTGTTGTTGGCCTTAAAGTTGATTTATGCACCATGAAGTTCTGTGTGGTGAAAACAAAATTCACAAATCTAGTGGTTAGCCAGACCAAACAAAAATTTTAAAACTTTTTACGGAACATAGTTACCAAAACAAAATTTAGAACTCCAGTTGGCCATTAGACCTAATTAACTTTAAAGGTCATTCTCCTGCTCTGGTTAAAAGCCTTAGCGATTTGTTCCCACAATTTGTATATTTTTTGCTGACATAAGTTTTCTTCGCCCATTTTATCTCTGAGTAAGTTGATCATAACCACCTTTTAATAACCTCAGGGATATATTTAACACTGCATATTTCGCTTCATCAATTTATTATCCTCCCATTCTTGTAGGTTCCGCGATTTAATTGAAAAGACGACTAGTTTGCACACGCGATTTATTCACATCGGCATATTATTAACCTCAGCGTTTTATTCATCTCGGCGTTTTATTCACCTCAGCATTTTATTCACCTCAGCGTTTGGTTTGCCTTAGCGTTTTATGAGCCTCAGCATTTTATTCACCTCCGCCTTTTATACACCTCACCTTCTTATTTACTTCAGTGGTTTATTCACCTCAGTTTTTTATTTACCTCAGTGTTTTATTAACCATTGCGTACTATTCACATCAGTGTTTTATTCACTTCAGCCGTTTATGCACCTTTTATGCGGGTTTTTATTCACTTTATAAGTTTTTTTCCCCTCAGCGTTTTATTCACTTCCACTCTTTGTACACCTCACTCTTATTCACCTCAGAGTATTATTCACACCATCCTTTTTCACCTCAGCGTTGTATTCGTCTTAGAGTTTTCTTCATCTTATCATTTTATTCACCTTTGTACACAACTGAATTTTATTGTCCTCAGCTTTTTATTAACCTCATCATTTTATTAATCCCAATGTATCATTCACCTCAGTGTTTTATTCAGTTTGGGGATTTATTTACCTCAGCGTTTTATTCACCTCACCGTTTTATTCACCTCATTATTTCATTCATTTCAGCATTTTATGCACCTAACCGCTGTGTTCCCCTCAGCGTTATTAGCCTCATCGTTTTATTCACCTCCACAATAATATTACTTTCCTTATATATTCACCACGGGGGAAATTTTTATGCGGCCTGTTTATATCTCCGATAAATTTGTCGCGGCCTTTTATTGCTCTCACCGTTTTTTACCTCAGATTGAAATCAGCGCTTTATTCACCTGAGTGGTTTATTCAACTCGACGGTTACGACACCTGAACTTTCATTAATTTAACCGTTTTACTCTCCTCATCTCATCGTTGTGTTCACTTAAGCGTTTCCTTCCCTTCTGTGCTTAATTCGCCTTATCGTTTAATATTTATTCACCCCAGCGTAATATTCGCCTCCACGTTTTATTCCCTTCTTCGTTTTACTCGACACAACGATTAATCACCTCAGCGTCCTGTTAACCCTTTCGTTTTATTAACAACATCGTTTTATTCGACGTCCGCCATTTATTCCCTTCCTAGTTTATGCGAGTTATTTGCTAAAAATAAGCCTCTGCGTTTTACATACCTCATTGTTTAATCCACCTCTGCGTTTGATTCACCTCAAAGTTTTATTCATCTCAGTGTTTTATTCCCCTTTGCGCCTTATAAACTCTTGCACTTTATTCACTTCAACGATTTATTCAAATCGGCGTTTTTTCACGTGATCGTTTTAGTCACCACGGCATTTGATTCACCTCAGCGTTTTATTTACCTCAGCGTTTTATTCGCCTAAAAATTTTATTCGTCGCAATGTCCTATTCACTTCAACGATTTATTCAAATCAGTATTTTTCACCTCATCATTTTATTCACCTTAGCCTTTTGTTCACCTTTGCGTTTTCCTTACCTCAGCGTTTTATTCACCTCGGCGTTGTATTAACCTTAACATTTTATTCATCTCATTGTTTTATTCACTTCAACGATTTGTTCAAATCTGCATTTTTTTCACCTCATCGTTTTATTAACCTTAGCGTTTTGTTCACATCAGCGTTTTATTTAATTCAGGGTTTCATTGACTTCGGCGTTTTACCATGACGTTCTCACCTCAATTTTTTTATTTATATCGCGTTTAATTCCCGTCGGCATTTTACCTCTACCTTTTACCTCCATATTTTATTCACCTCAGTGATATATTCATCTTGGCGGTTTATTCAACTCAGCGTTTCATTTACCTCAGCGTTTCCTTCACCTCAGCGATTTTTTCGCCTCTGCATTTTATTCACCTCATTATTTTTTATTTTTATCCACGTTTGTATACCTCACCCTTTTATTCACCTCAGCGGTTTATTCACATCTGCGTTTTTTTATCCTCAGCAATTTATTCACCTCTTCATTTTTTTAATCCCAGCGTATTATTCATCTCAGTGTTTAATTCCCGTCGGCATTTTATCTCTACCTTTTACCTCCATATTTTATTCACCTCAGTGATATATTCATCTTTCCTTCACCTCAGCGATTTTTTCGCCTCTGCATTTTATTCACCTCATTATTTTTTATTTTTATCCACGTTTGTATACCTCACCCTTTTATTCACCTCAGCGGTTTATTCACATCTGCGTTTTTTTATCCTCAGCAATTTATTCACCTCTTCATTTTTTTAATCCCAGCGTATTATTCATCTCAGTGTTTTATTCACCTCCCATGGCAGCCGGTTGTACGTACCGGATCGACCCGATGGATTTCTTCAGCGGCAAGGGCTGCCGCCTCAGTGTATAACACATTGCTACAACAACAAAAGTCACCCCAGTGTTGTATTCTTCTTAGCGATTTATTCACCTCAACTCTTTATTTACATCAACGTTATATTATTCTCAGCATTTTATTCACCACAGCGTATTATTCACCTCAGTTTTTTTAATCCAATTTGGGTTTTACACACCTCAGCCGTTTATTCACCTCAACGTTTCAATCATCATAGCGTTTTGTTGACCTCTGCGTTTAGTACACCCTAGCGTTTTATTAGCCTCACCGTTTTATCTTCAGCATTGTATTCACTCAGCGTTATTTACACCTCTGTGTTTAATTCACCTTAGCGTTTTATTCACTTCAACGCGTTATTCACCCTCGTGCGTTTTCTGCGATCAATTAGCCCTTACGATTTATTCACCTTTGCGTTTTATTCTCCACTTTGTTTTATAATGACTATGCGACAAATTTACATGGGAGGTAAATCGCCTCTGATACTTATTCACCTCAGCGATTTATTCATTTATTAGAGTTTATTTATTTATTTATTAGATTTACTCACCTCAGCTCTTTTATTTACCTAACTTTCGTTTTATTTAGAGTTTTTTTTTATTTCAGCGTTTTTTTTTTCACCTTAGCAATGTATTCACGTCTACGTTTTATTCACCTCATTGTTTCATTCGCCTCAGCATTTTGTTGGCTTTTGCGATTTTTCGATGGTTTTTGCCTTCACGATTTCTTGATTTCGGCGTTCTTGTATTTTACGCCTTTTCAAATTTATCTTCAAGGGTCTCGATATACTATGCGACAAATTTGCACGAGGTGTAAATCTCTTCTAATACTTATTCACCTCAGCACTTTATTCACCTGAGATTTACTCACCTCAGCTCTTTTATTTACCTATCTGTAGTTTTATTTAGAGTTTTTTTATTTCAGCATTTTTTTCACCGTAGCAATGTATTCACCTCTACGTTTTATTCACCTCATCGTTTTACTCGCCTCAGCAAATTGGTGGCTTTTGCGATTTTTTCGATGGTTTTTGCCTTTACGATTTGTCGATTTCGGCGTTCTTGTGTTTTAAGCCTTGCCAAATTTATCTTCAAGGGTCTCGATATACTATGCGACAAATTTGCATGGGGGTAAATCGCCTCTAACACTTATTCACCTCAGCGTTTTATTCACCTGAGATTTACTCACCTCAGCTCTTTTATTTACCTAACTGTCGTTTTATTTAGATTTTTTTTTATTTCAGCATTTTTTTCACCTTAGCAATGTATTCACCTCTACGTTTTATTCACCTCAGCAAATTGTTGGCTTTTACGATTTTTTCGATGGTTTTTGCCTTCACGATTTCTTGATTTCGGCGTTCTTGTGTTCTAAGCCTTGCCAAATTTATCTACAAGGGTGTCGATATACCAAAGACGTCGGTGTACCATCGTTCAGACTGGGCTATAATAGGAGACCCTTTAGAGCCAAGAATCAAACAAGTACCCAAATAAAACTGCAACTATGGCATCCAACAACTTGAACTCTTACGGAGCCTTAGGTAAATACTTTTGTAAATTTTTTTGTTTTTTGATAAACTTTTCGTTATTTCCAGTCTCAGAGACCTCCTTTTTCGTGCTTCCAGCGCAAGTAATTAAAGGTTTGCCAGTTTTAAGCGAATTTAAAGGTTTGCAAGTTTTATTGGTTTAAACTCGAACAAAAAACCCGACAGAACGTGTGAAAAAATTGGTAGTAAATACACAAAATTATGCGAAATCCTATCATCAGCGGTGATTGCTATTGAATTCTGCGAATTTTACATTCTTTAGGTGTTTTTAAATAAACATTGCCCCATCGCTGTATGAACTAACACCCTCTGTGCTTGCTCTCTGCTTTTTAATATGACTGCTGCGCTTGCGTGTTTGTTTATTTGTTTAAAGTAAGCCGAAATCGCTTGCCAATTATGGTGCGGACTACTCTGCGGTTAGCATCCTTCATCCTAAACAAACATATTTCACAAAATTATGAAAGATATCCGCGCGCACTCATCTCATATGCCAGGGAACAAACTCAAAACGATTAACGTATGATTTTAGGCTGCTGTTTCCAATGCCAACAAAAATGAAGTGTGGAGGAACATAATTAACCATGTCTGTCTGCATGTCTGGATGATGATGATGGCTCTTCGTGCGTCCTATACCCTCCATCCCTTAGTCTTTGACAAACACAAATACTGCTGATACTTTGCCTATGCCTTCAATAACAAAGATTGACTAAATGATTTTGATGAATGGTTGTGTAGATTGTCTAAAATATCCTGGCTTGTAAAATCCATGCCTATTTTGATTTGACAAACCAACATTTTTGGAAGCTTAGCATTTTGAGAGCAGTAAAGAGTCGTATTGAGTTAAAGTTAAAATCAGGCTGAACATTTCCAAAAGTGCTAGGATTCCTTTCTAATTTGGCAGGTCAAGGACCCATTTGCACTGACATACTTTGTTCGTTGTAAACTTTATTAAGGCGATGCACAAGCATTTTAAATTACTGGAAAACAATATTTAAATGAAAATGTTTAGTTTTTGGTCTATTTTCACAAAACGCGAATTTTTTCGCCTCCAAATTTTTTCGTCTCCGTTATTTTTTATTTAGGCGATTTATTCCAATTCATTATTGCTTGCAACGGGTTTTTATTCGCTCCATTTATTGGTCTACGCGATGTAGATTTTTTGATAAGACGATTTTATGCCTGTCATGCGTTTTATACGCTTCCGCGATTTTTTGGTCTGTGAGACATTTCACTAAGGAACGGGGACAAACTACTCACACATCAATTAGTGCAGTCCGATTCAAGTTTTAAGCTCAATGATAAGGGGCCTTCTTTTTATAGCCGAGTCTGAACGGCGCGCCGCAGAGCGAAACCTCTTTGGAGAGAAATTTTACATGGCATAATACCTCAAAAATGTTGCCAGCATTAAGAGGGGAAAACCATCGTTGAAAATTTTTTTTCTGATGGTCCCGCCAGGATTCGAACCCAAGCGTCATAGGGCGCTTTCATAATGTAATCTCGATATTTTGCCCAAGCGTTTTATTCGCTTCCGCGAATTTTGCGATTTTTGAGTAGGGGACTTTTTCCCCGTGTTTTCTATGACACCTCGATTTTTTCCCCAGGTAATATGGTGACTTTCGGAATTATTCGCCTAAGCGATTTTTTGCTTAGACATTTTATACGCCCACTTCATTTATAGGCCTTCGCGATTTTTAAGTAGCCAATTTTTTTATTAAGCTAAGATCGATTTTTTGGCCTTCGCGATTTATCCGCTTTCATAAATTAATCTCTCTATTTTGCTTTTGCAATTATTTTAGCTAAGCGATTTATTCGCATCGACGATTTTTTCGCCTTCGAGACTTTTGCTCACATTTTATTCGCTTAAGCGATTTATCTGGTTTTAAGATGTAGTTGCACAAGCAATTTGTTCGCTGTGAGGTTTTATTCTCGAAAGCCATTTATTCGCCCTAGCGATTTAATCGCCTCCACGTTGAACTTTCCAACGCGAACCTTTGCGAGCAACGTGAATTTTTCCCTTTTTAAAAACAATATTTTTTAAGGAGATACAAGCTTTTTAAGTTAATTGAAAATTATGCTCAAATATAGTTTCTAAGACCACCATAAATAACCAATAACCGTATGCTGACTGAGAAGATATTTTAAACCCGTCTGGCACGCAGCCGAAATGTTAATACCTCTAAGGGGAAGGAATCCGAATTAGCTATGCAGAAGGGTTGATAAAGTCTTGGCCATGTCCAATACGACTGGGCTAGCCCCAGGGGTCTCAATGTTAACCCAGAGAAGTATAAAATCTGCCCATTTCCCCAATAGATCGACTTCAACATCTGAGAAGATCAAATTCGTAGCAGTGATCTTGGATAGGAAACTGAGAGATTCGGTCGTTCACAGAATGCGTAAGGTGGTGTGGTCATAAAGCAAGGACGTCGAGTGTGAACATCTTTACGGACAGTAAACTGGCCATCAGAGCAATAACAACCAGGACGGTAAGGTCACGCACAGTCTTGGGGTGTAAGAAGCAGAATGGCACTTCTGCTTTGTTCGGGTGCCGGGCTATATTGGAGTGGAGGGGAATGAAAGAGCAGACGATTTGTGACGATCAGTGAAGGCCAGAGGATTGCCGTCAATAAACTTGGCTAATCCGAAACCTTTCAGATTGAGCAGAGACGTTGGAGCATTTCCTATGTCATTGACCGGCTTTCGCGCCTAACAGACAACGGCATTTAGGTGGGGACACGGAATTCCAGACTTAGATTTCCTTTTTCGGGGTCACTTTTTAGTATATAGAGTGCACAACAAACCGATTACTATGCACTGTATGTGCATAGTGGCACGAGAGGATTAATATCCTCACCGTCTTTTCAACTTAACCTAACCTAGTCTCTAAAATAAGTTTAACAGGTTTTCGTACCTAAAATTTAAATTTTTGGTCAAAAAAAAATTGCACTCTTGGAAGCGATCAGGAAATAAGCTGGCAGCACCAGTTATAAATGTTTGAAATTGTTTGGTACCAAGATTTTAAAAATTTTAATTGCCTACGCGAATAAGTTGGCAGCGCTGACTATTTGCCTCAGCATTTTTTCTGCGATTTTTTTGCCTGAGCGATTAATGATTTTTCACGATTTATTCGCTTTTGCGATTTTTTTGTCTGACATAATTATTCACCAACGCGATTTAGTCCTCTTCGTAGTTTGCTACCAATTTTCTTGTCTGAGCTATTAATTCGCGTTTTGCGTTTTATTTGCAACTTTTTCCGATTTATTATGTTTTGCGATTTTTTTCCTACGCGACTTAGACGCCTCAGCAATATTTCGCAGTTTTTTACCTACGTGATTTATTCGCTTATGCGTCTTCTGATCAATTTATTCGCTCAGCGAGTTTTTTGTCTCTGGATTTATTTGCCTACACGATTTACTCCCCTTTGCAATTTTTGCAACTTTTTTCCGTAAACCGTTTTTTATCTGATCGATTTTCGATTTTCCACAATTTATTCGGCTATGCGATTTTTTGGGTGATATATTTATATACGAAGGCGATTTATTCCTTTTCTCAGTTTTTTGTCTGAGTCTTTTTTTTTTTTTGCCTCTAGATTTATTCGCCTACACGATTTACTACCCTTATCCATTTTTTGCGATTTTGTTACTTAACCGGTTTTTTATCTGATCGATTTTCCACAATTTATTAGGCTATGCGATTTTTTTACCTGACAGATTTATTCACCAACGCGATGACTCCCTTTCTCAGTTTTCATGCAATTCTTGTCTGAGCAACTTATTGGCTATCGCGATTTATTCGTTTACGCAATTTTTTTGCGATTTAATTGGTTCACTATTTTTTTCCTACGCGACTTAGACGCCTCAGTAATATTTCGGAATTTTTTTACCTACGCGATTTTTTTGCTATGCGTCTTTTGATTAATTGATTCGCGAAGCGATTTTATTCGTTTACGCAATTTTTTCTTTCACACGCGATTTAGACGCTTCAGTAATATTTCGCAATTTTTTACCTACGCGAATTATTTGCTTATGCGTCTTTTGATTAATTGATTCGCGAAGAGATTTTTTCCCTCTGGTTTCATTTGCCTACATGATTCACTCCCCTTAGCAATTTTTTGCCACTTTTTTACTCAAGCGGTTTATTTATCTGATCGATTTACGATTTTTCATAATTTATTCGGCTATGCGTTTTCCTTTTTTTGAATGACAGAAAAATTATTCAACAACGCAATTTGTTTCCTTTCTCAGTTTTCATGCAATTTTCGTCTGAGCCACTTATTCGCTATCGCGATTTATTCGTTAACGCTATTTTTTGTGATTTAAAATGTTCACGATTATGAGATTTATTCGCCTCAGCAACATTTCGCAATTTTTTACCTGCGCAATTTATTCGCTTATGGAAGTCTTTTAAGTTTGAGCGTTTTTTTGCTTGAGACAATTATTCAGCTCCCGATTTATGCGCCTTTTATTCCTCTTCGCATTATTTCGAGGCATTTTTTACCAGCACGATTTATTCTTTCATGGACATTTAAGCTTCTGCGCTATTTGTTCGCTCATGGGATTTTTTGCCTTGCGATTTATTACTCCCCTTTACTATTTAACCGCGATATTTTGCCCTCGAGATTTCTCGTCTTGAAGATTTTTTTATTTCTAATTTTATTTGCCCGTTAGGACGAGGTCAATTTTCTAATGATGTGTTAATATCTCTTTCGAGATGAGCTTAATGATTGAAAATTTTATTCAAAGGAAAAATCAAAGCCATAGGAGATAAACCACACCAACCATGATCTGACGCATTTTGCTTAAGCAAATTATTTGCCAATGCAATTTACTTGCCAACGCAATTTAATCGCCAAAGCGATTTTTTCGCCAACGCGATTTATTACCCTTCGCAATTTAGTCGATTTTTCCTTACCAGACTTTTTTTTATCGGCGATTTTTTTGCCAACGCGATTTATTTCCCACCGTTATTTTTTCGCCAACGCAATTGATTTGCCGACGAGATTTTTTTTGGATTTCATTATGCGAATTTTCAGATTTTGTTTCCAACGGAATTTACTTATCAACGCGACTTATTCGCCAAAGAGATTTATCCGCCAGCGCGATATATTCGCCAACGCGAATTATTCACTAACGCAATTTGTTTGCCTTCGTGATTTCTTATGCAATTGATTGTGCAATTTTTTAGCTTTTAAAGATGGTATTTATTCAAGAGATAAGACAATTCTATGGCACGTGAAAACTAGCTTCAAATTTGGGTCCTTATAACTTTCGTTATTGAATGTTTTTGAATTGACCACCAGGGAAATCATTTTATATTCGCACTAGCAGTCCTATTTCAGTAGTTATGAGTGTTTGAACTTTGTACTCCTAAATTTTAAATATTTTTTCAGGTTTCCTTGCGTAGGTGATTTATTCGCCCTCTCGATTTAAGCGAAATTTTCGCCAACGCGATTTATTTGCTTTAGATTTTTTTTGAGGGTTTTCTACGCACGCGATTGTGCGATTTCTTTGACCTCGCTATGGACATTTATTCCCCTGAAAGACCATACACTTTCCTTGAAGTCTTAACGACATTCTGATATCAGGCGCTTTGGAGCAGAGTCCCAATCTCATCCACGTTTACATTTTAAAGCCATTAATGAAGACCGAAGTCTCACAGTCCTTAAACGAAGTGTTCGCCGCCCAATCTCTTCTTTTACCCATCGTGATAGGGGTATACCTGCCATGTCCTGAAGGTTGTTTTCAGTTCCTCTTTCGCCCAAAAAGTGGGCTCAAAATAATTTTATAATATTATAAGAAAACTTAAAATGCTTGTATCTCAAACGACAACATTTGTATAAATTTTTCTCTGTGGATAGTAACTTAAAATGATTGAATTTCCATAAATATGTGAGCTCAAAATGATTTTAAAATGGAAGAAAACTTAAAATGTTTTTATCTCCTTAAATATTTGTTCAAAAATTTTCTTTACGAAAAAATTTTTATAAATTTTTCTCCACAGAGAGTAACTTAAAATGATTGTACCTCCATAAGTATATTTGCAAAAAATTTCATTGAACTTTCTTCTGAAGAAAAAATTTGTATGAAATGTTTGGTAAAGGCTGAATTGCCCACAACCTTGAGGCATGCTTACTGTGCCCCAATGAGGTTACTTGGTGATTCACACCATACCATCAACTCAACCCTGGCACATCCCTTCTATAAGGATTAGTGGTTTGGTAAACTCCCCATATGCGGGACTGACAACCGGTTCTCTCAACGGGAACGACGATTATTCTTCCTTGTCGAGCAAATAAAGAAGATACGATCTTGAAAAGGCATAGGCAGTCCCCGAGAGTCCATCCATCTCATTTATGGTTTCTAAAATCTAACTGTGTCTATACATTTGTAACCTCATCATACCAAGTTTGCTCACCCCAAATTTCCATCGGTATGAATTACATTTGGCGATTTATTCGTCTACTTGGCTAATTTGTTACCATAGTGAGGAGGTTAGCATACCCGCCTTTGACGCTGAACGCCTGGGTTCGAATCTTGGCGAGAACATCAGAAAAGTTTTCAGCGGTGATTATCCCCTCCTTATGCGGGCGTCATTTGTGAGGTACTAGGCTATGTAAAAACTACTACTCAAATAATGATATCTCCATTCAAAGGAATTCACCTCCTATCCGCCTATGTATCTATCGTCGTTTCTTTCTCCACCAACTTTGTAAAAAAGTTTTCCATTCTGCTGCACATTTATCTGCGATATTCGGCGTTTATCCGTTTATCGCAACCAAATTCCACGAATTTACTTACAATTTAATCAAAATATGAGTAACCATTACTGCTTTATCATAACAAAGCGGCCGAATATCACGTTTAAACATCTTTCTCCTCTAAATAAGTTCGTCAGGATCAGCTGAGTAGTGTTAAATTGTACAAATAAGTCTCAGAAAACAGCATCGTTGGTAAATGCCTTTGGTGAAAAGATACAACAAGAACGTAGATGGGGGGGAACAAAAGCTTACATAATGGAGATTGATCATAATCAAATACTCGCCTCATAAAATCCATACATTTTTGATTTATTGCAACATACAACACTTTATGAGCTGACTTTGAATGTGGCCGTCGTTTAGATCGAGTGAGATGTAGGGAGGGGGGGTTAGGTGAAATAACTCTTGGCAGACAAGTAACATTTCAACACCATTAGGGCAACTCCTTTCTCTTGCCGCAGCCCTCCACCCGGTGGCAATGCGGATGATGCTGAATATGCAATGTTCCACCTTTTTACCTCATCGGCCACTTCAGAACAAAAATAAACACCAATTGAAGCATATGATAAGTCAGGATTATGGCATCTTTTGCTCAACGTGCTATGTATGGGCGATGGTATGGTACATTTGATGGGATGGGTTGGAGGGATTCCATAGAAATTCATCGTTTCCATCATCGCGAGTTTGTTTTTAAACAAAGGTGACGGCTATGTTTGTTGTCTTATGGCTCTGCGGTAAGAAAACGCGACTCAAACAATAGCTCCACATGCGAATCTTCTTAAAAAGTAATAATAATTGCAACCAACACACTGTCATGGCAAAAAAAAAAAAAAGACAACAAGCAGCGCGCATAACCAACATTAGGCCATGAAAAGAAAATAAAAGGAAGCCCAAGAACCTTAAGCACCCATGAAAAAGAACTTAAGCATCGCAATCACCCTTAAAGTGGAACATGGGAATTAGAGGCATTCCACGAAGAGGAGAAAAAAATGTTTTCTAGCAAAAAAAGAAGAAAAAATTTATGTAACATCATAGGTCATTTAAAGTCTATTCCACTGTGCACAAAGACACAGGATGTCGAAACCATTTCGTCCTGTACATATATGTGATGAGACTTCTAAGAGAAATCACCTTGTTAGGAAGAGAACCGCCTTTCCAATAGGGAAATCCTTTGCAGATGTGTTCACAAACTTAGCAATTTCCCAATTGTCTTATGCTCATCAAGGCAGTGTCGCCATAGGTCCTAGCGTGAGGTTATACCAATTTAATAATATTTGAAAAAAAAAACTTAAAGTGCTTGTATCTCCATCGTCACCAAAGATCCTACATCGTCACCAAAGATCCGCCTTCTCACTGAGAAGTGGGTGGCACCGCAACCTGCGGTCGCGCCCTATAGCTCGCGGCTAAGCTTCTTGTGACTACGATGAACACCACACAGATCGGAGCTCAAAGTTCTAGCCTGTGTGGTGCTCACAGATATCCCGTGCCGAATCTCTGATGGGATCACACGCACATGCATTTCCTGGCTGAGAAATGCAACTCCACCAGATACTATACAGTTTCTTGGCTCTTCTCACTCCATGCCCTCGATGTGTACGACCATGTTAGGCTCACGCCAGAAATTAATTTCCAGCCATGGCAGTATGATTCCTAAGAAATCCGGCCATAGGGCCCGGAATAATTCCGTCTGGTCCAAAAGTGGATAATACTGTCCTCGTCGACAATATCTCCGACCCGATCATACATGACATGCAGAGGCAGTTCCTATGGGTTAGGTAATAATGTGATCGACCACCTTCCTCGGACTACCTTGAAAATTTTTTTACACCCTAGGGTTTCTTTACCAGTTTGAACCTTTAAACAGTGGGACAAAAAAACTTAAAATGCTTAAATCTCCATAAATATTTTCGTAAAAGATTGCAATTGATTTTTCTCCCTAACTAAAATTTGATAAAATTTCCTTTAAGGAAAGCTTTAGCTGACCGAATTAGCCCATAGTTGTATATAGCCTCTAAAAATCGAGTCTTAGAGCAATTGGCACAACCTAGATGTCTTTCCTAGTCCAAAGAATTTCGCCAAGAAACTCATTCCCATATTCCTTTCTACGGAATCTAGGCGCCCTAGGTTTTCTTCACGCGTTTTAACACTTCACTCACTTTTAGCACCTCTAAACAGTGGGACAATAGAAAAAAACTTAAAATCTCCATAAATATTTTTGTGTAAAGTTGCAATTAATTTTTCTCCTTAGCCAATTTTTGGCTGAAAAATGAGACTTCACTGCTTCTGGACTCTCCTCTCTGTCTGTCTCGATATATGGGTTCCTTTACCAGTTTTGAAGGTTTGCTCAATTTAAGACCCCATTTACCGTGCGACAATAGAAAAAACTTAAAATGCTTGTATCTCCATAAAAATTTTTGTGTAAAGTTCTTAATTGCAACTTTTCTGGTTGACCCTTAACCATTTTCTGGTTGACAAAATGCGACTCCACCAGATACTACACTGGTTCTGGGCTCTTCTCTCTCCATGGCCCCGATATGTGTGACCATGGCAAACTTATCCCAGAAATAAATTTCCAGCCATGCAGAATGATTTCTTGGAATTCCGGCAATAGTGCCCGAAATAATTCCGTCTGGTCTGGCCCACATTCTTCCGGCTATCTGGAAAATGTGATACTGGGCTATTTTATGTCTCTGGGCTACTCTCTATAAAAGTCATACTTTCTTTCTTAGGAAATTAGACGTGATCTACTTAGAGAGCACTTTACACAACCTTGATGTCACCCATAGTCCATTAGAGTTCTCCAAAGGAACTCAAGGTCCTATATTTTGCTATCTATGGAAACTATGTGCTTGAGGTTCCTTCACCAGTTTTGAGAGTTTGCTCATTTTATACACCTATAAACCGTGCGACAATAGAAAAAAAAAACTTAAAATTGTTAGAAACACAATTCCCATAACTCTTTCTACGAAAGTAAGGCACTCTGGGGTTCTTTTACTAGTTCTGAGGGTTTGCTTACTTTAAGCACCCATTTAACGTCCGACAATACAAAAAATTAAAAAGGCTAGGAGCTCAAAGTTCTATATTCCTTCGTACGGAAAGTAGGTGCCGTGGGGTTCCCTTATCAGATTTGAGGGTTTGCTCACTTTGAGCACCAATAAACCGTACAATAATAGAAAAAAAACTTAAAATAATGATATCTCCATAAATATTTTTGTAAAAAATTGCGATTGATTTTCCTCCTTTACCAAAAGTTTACCAATTTTTTTTAAGCCAAATTAACCCATAGTTTGATATAGTCCTAAAAATGAATCGACGGTTTGGTCAGAAAAGCCCATTCCCTTTATTTTAAAGGTTAAAATGTTGCATAAGTACAATTCTGGCAAAGTAAACAGCAATATGGCCAAAGACACTTTATACCTAAATGCAAGGTTTACAAGCTCTTCCCTTTTTTAGGATTGAAGCCTTGCTTTGTCTTAAGAACTTAACAATTTAAGTATAATAGAAGAAAACTTAAAATATCTGTATTGGCGAAAAATTCAAAATTTCGCTGAAATTTTTAGATTTGCTTTACATATCCATGGTTAAGGTGTAAATGAAAATTTGCTTATGAACATTCCATTAAGGAACAGGGAAAATCTTCTGACATATCATTGAGTGCTTTCCGATTCAAGTTAAGCTCAATGATAACAGATCTCCTTTTTATAGCCGAAACGTAACAGCACGCTGCAGTAAGACACCTCTTTGGGCAGAAGTTTTTTAAAGGGCAAAGTACCTCACAAATGTCACCAGCATTAGCAGAGCATAACCAAAGCTGAAAATTTCTTTTTGTCGGACAAACTAATCTATGCGCTACGGTGGCCTCAAAAACATATGTTCGGAAAATCTCCATGGAAGTTTCTCTACGGACAAAAACTTAAAATGCTTGTATCTCCTTACATGTTCCATTAAGGAACAGGAGCACATTTCTCACATATCACTGAGAGTTGACCGACCCAATTTTAAGCTCAATTATAAGAGGCCTCCTTTTTATAGCCGATTTCGAAAGGCGCGACGCAGTAAGTCACCCATTTGGGGAGAGGTTCTTTACAAGGCAAAGTACCTCACAAATGTCGCCAGCATTAGCAGCTGATGCTGAAGGCCTGGATTCAAGTCCTGGGGAGAACATTCGAGTAAAAATTTCAGTGTTGGTTATCCCCAGAACTTTCATCCACGCCTTCAGCATCATGGACGGACATGTTAACCTCTGCGCTATGGTGGCCTCCAAAACATATGTTCGCAAAATTTCCATGGAAGTTTCTCCACGGACAAAAACTTAAAATGCTTGTATCTCTTTACATGTTCCGTTAAATCAAGGAACAGGGGAACACTTCTCACATATCACTAAGAGTTGTCTGATCCAATTTTACGCTCAATGATAGGGGCCCACTTTTTACAGTCGATTCCGAACGGCGCACAGTGTTGCCTCTTCATACATTCGTTGGACAAAAATAGTTAGAGTTAAGATAGAGCTCTAAAATTTTAAATACATGTATATTTGACTTAAATTAAGAAAAACATTAAGTATGGACCAAATCGGGCTATATCCTGATATAGCTCCCATATAAACCGATCTCCCGATTTGACTTCTTGAGCTCCTGGAGGTCGCAGTTGTTATCCGATTTCGCTGAAATTTTGCACAAAGGCTACTGTTATGACTTTCAACATCCATGGTAAGTATGGTTCAAATCGGACTATGTCCTGATATAGCTCCCATATAATCCGATCTCCCGATTTGACTTCTTGAACCAATGTAAAGCGAAATTTTTTTCAAATTTATTTTATTTAATTTTTTATTTCATATTTCTTATAAAACAACATAAAACATAATAACACTTCAAAAAAGGTATCAACATTTCTTTGTATGGTTTTCAATCTTGCTCAATATAATATTGAATATCATTTAAGTTTTCGGAGATATTTCTATTCTTTTGACTTAAAACACTAATGGATGGCTCTGAGTGTAAAATCATATATACAAACAAATCTTTATTAGTTTTTTCTCTGTCGCACTTTCGTGTATGCTCTAGTCTTGCCTTTCTGATTATTTTATGGCATGACTCCATTGCCTCCTCTGACAAAATTCCAATAGGAATTGAGAAATATTTTATGAATCCTATTCCATGGACAAGTACTTTGTGCACCGTAGCTGGCATGAAATACCAAGCATACTTGCTTAAATACAAATCCCTTGTTTCCTTCAAGAGCGTATCGAAATTTTCTATATTTATTTTTGATCCACTTGAAATAGTTCGCAGTATTATTGAAAAGTTTCGTATTAAATTGTTATCAACTCCAGTTATTTTCGATGCAATTTCAATATTTGAGAAAAATGTTCTGGCGCTATTTCCATCGTTTGTTGTGCCATAACCATTTTTAACTTTATCTACTATTAATCCTAATTGTTCTTTAATTTTTTTTTGAATCTGTGACTTAGTTTCAGAAACTACTTGTTTCTCCTGTTCTTTTGAAACCCTCCATTTTCTCACTTTTAACTTATACGCAATATGGAGTATACATTCAAAAAACTTAATTCTAGCATGCAGCGTCGAGAGTCCATATTTATAATGCTCTTCATTTACATCGCGTTCAGACACTGCAGTTGAGTTCATTTCGGTAGGCTTCGCCCCACAAATACAACAATTTGAACTGCTTTTATTATTCGTAAGAACATTTAAGACAGCGCCATCTATCATAGTTAGCTTCATAGAAAAACTAACATTTACGTTTTTTTCTTCATGGTGAAAGCTGTTCAAGCTTTCGATTTGAAGTGAAATATTCCGTTCCACATCTCTCACCAAATCAGGGTTTTCTTTCATAAACATGAATTTTATTGGTCGACAATATCTGGGTGAGGAATGGCGATCGTTTTCCCATAATGTTGTGGAGGTTTTAGGATCAAAAAATCGCAATGGTACCAGAGATGCCACAAATATAAACTCATCATTAATTCTTGGGTTCGAAAATTTTTGTTTATATACGCTGTGGTTCGAACTTCCATCGAACCCCCATTTACATTCTAATGTAATATCTTTTTTGGGGCACAAGTTATGGGAGTCCATCAAGCTTTTTGCGGTTTGATTTAATAGAGACTGCAATGGAATTTCTGCAGAGCTCTCTGTTACCTCGATATCATGTGGTATAAGTTCTTGTTTAGATTTGAATAAAGCCTTATACGATGGGAAACAATCCTTATGAAATGAATTTACTAAATTTCTCATCATATTGTATGTTCTATAGGACAAATCCATATCAACGTACAAGCCCAAAGCCTCTTTAACTGATATGGTGCTTTGATTACTCAGGATAGTTAGCTTTTCCGCAGCTTTTTTAATTAATTCTGATGAATTCGATGTAACTAACTCATCCACTCGCCTTCTCTTTGTTCTATTGCACGATTCTTCAAAGGACTTTCGTGGTCTTCCTCTACTGCCACTAGTACTTGGTTCCTAATTTTAAATATTTAAAGCTTATCACCACTATGGTGATAAGCTTTAAAAAAAATGTTTTAATTACCTCAAAGAAATCATTTACGCCCAGACGCATGTCGGTATCCAGCCAAATATTATTGGATGATTCAAACCTTAGTTTCATACGGGAACATTTAACCCATTTTTTGTTGAACTTCTTTAAAGTTGATTTTATTTTTTCTTTGTCTTGTTCATTCAGTAACTTGTTGCCATTGCTTTCGATTTTGTTTATTATTACTTTGTTTACATGCGTTGGGTTTACTGCTTTAACAGACAACCAAATATTATACAACTCACGCACTTTCATTTTAGCTTTAATATAATATAACACTATATACGCAAATGGTGCAAGTTGGTGCAGCTGAAATTTAGCCTTTTTGATTCAGGACACTTCACTGAAGAACGCTGAAAAAGAGTTAGCGTGGTCCCAGTTGGACTTTTTTAGATCCACTCTGCTGAAAATTTCACTTTTGACAGTAATTGCTTTATTTTTGCCTCTTATTTAAAAGTAACGGTACTAACCATATGTTCATGTCAGTGACACCTTACGTTGACAGATGTGCTGTCAATTATGTCCTCTTTAAGATCTTATTCTATTTTGGTACCCCAATAAATAAAAAATCAATTTTGTTTACATAAACAGAAATTTTAATTTTTGGGAAAAAATATGCATCATCCATTTGTTAAAAAACCTTCGTACGAAAACGCCCATTAGATGACGAGGAACTTCAAATATAATTATTTTTTTTTAAATTCTTCATATTTGAAGTGTTTTCTAAAAGATTAGTAAAAGATTTCATAAAAATTTTCATTTCCGATTTTTGCATTTTTGTCCACCGGGGCAACACTGTGCGGCGTGCCGCAGGGCGACACTTCTTTAGAGAGAAATTTTTACATGGCATAGTATCTTTCAAATGTCGCCAGTATTAGCAGGGGATAATTACCGCTGAAATTTTTTCTAATGTTCTCACCAGGACTCGAATTCAGGCCTTCAGCGTCATAGAAGGACATGCTAACCTCTGCGTTATGGTGGCCTCCAAACATATGTTCGGAAAATCTCCATGGAAGTTTCTCTACGGACAAAAACTTAAAATGCTTGTATCTCCTTACATGTTCCATTAAGGAACACATATCACTGGGAGTTGTCCGTGATATGTGTTCCATGATAAGTGGCCTCCTTTTTGTGGTTCTGCGCGACATTTCTTTGGTGAGAAGTTTTTACATGGCATAGAGTATCTTACAAATGTCGCCAGCATTAGCAAGGGATAATCACCGCTGAAAATTTTTCTAATTTTCTCACCAGGACTCGAATTCAGGCCTTCAGCGTCATAGAAGGACATGTTAACTTCTGCGCTATGGTGCCCTCCAAAACATATTTTTAAAAAATCTCCAAGGAAATTTCTTTACGAACAAATACCTAAAATGCTGATATCTTCTTACATACATTTGCGAAAAATTTGAAAGGAATTTTGTAAATGAAAAAAAAAAACATTTTTTTTTCTAAAGACGAAATTTCAATGTCCTAGGCGGACATGCTAACCTCTGCACTGTGGTGGCCTCCGATGTTGAGATGTCACACCAATATTTTCCTGGCAGTGTTGTCATCAAAAAGACGGGTATCTTAATTTTTGTCTGGCGTTAAGAAGTGCAATTTAACAACGACCTTACCCTACTACACCAATCCACTCGTGCTATTTCATGTCATATTTCAAACTCTCGTTTAAAGACTATTTATGCTGTATTCGCTCACATACAATCTACTTAAGATGGGTCTATAATAACACGGAAAGGGCAAATAATACAATTGGGATTTTCAAATAGGCAGCAACAGCGGTGGTTAGGTTTCTTTTTTTTCCATACAAAAAGTAATAAAGCGAACTACCTGCGGTTAAGACACACAATGTTTTTCTTCAAAGTACAAAAAAAACAAGTGTCTGGATGATGCCATAACTGCATGGGATGGTTCACTGATGGCTGGCTGTATGGATTATTACAGAGCCAGACACTCTGGAGCTGTGAAATGAGAACGCCCAAAGAAAATCATACATTCATGGTAGATGTATGCGAACAATCGACAAGCTGCCTAATTACCTTTTTATCCATTTATTAAATACCAACATAGTTACGTGGTAAACCCAGACCAAGAGAGTACTACCAGCGACAGAGAAGAGAAGTTTGGGTAGACAGAGTGGCTGGCTGGCTAGCTGGCTGGCTGATAAATAAGCATAACGAGGGTAACTTGGATAAGTTAAGCACTAAAAAGGAATTATTTGTAATTGGATTTTTGGACTGTGACTTTTGCTATTTTGACTATTCTGTAAAGAGCTTACATTGTCTTTCTGCTCTCTCTCATGCTGCTTGCTCTCTGTGTTGTTTTGAGATATGCGGCTACTTCTGTTAATGTACCAAACAAATTCAATTAATTCCCGCTGAGGGGGCGGACACTTTGTGCTCTGTGTGTCGGCTGTTGTTGTTTGAACGGTTGGTAATTGTTATTGGCTGGGTAGACATCGTTCTTTAGGCCTGTAGGCATAATTTGGACCACATCGGCGAAGCCAGTTAGTCCCAAGCTAATCCCAAAACGGTGTGAAACAAACATTGGGAATACAATTATTTGTCCATTTCTGTTTGTTTTTCGGCATATTATTTCATTTTGTTTTTTTTTCTTTCACCATTTTCATTTCGTTATAAACTGACGATTATGAATCGTTTGTTAATGCAACAGGGGGTATTTGAAGTTTTGCCGGCATTTAACATTCTTTCAAATTGGTTTTGTTAACACACAATCATCTTTAAGGTAACCAAAAAAAATTCATTTATTTCAATGGTGAGTTGCGTTGTGTTCTTGTGATTTGATGATGGGTTTTAGTTTGGGCGTCCACTTAAACAAAATATTGCATTGCCAGGAGTTTCTAAACAAAACCTAATTTAAACAAAAATTAATTTATGGCTGTTAACCCAACTTTACCATTTCGCGGTTAGCTGACGGTGTTCAAACAATGGAGACCGGATATTGATTTTTAGCTATGTCTAATGGGTGAAATGATTATGCAAAAATTTTGGTTCAAAATTTAAATTGAATTGATTTTTTAACCATCTTTTGTTTTGGGGTTTATTGTTACAAAGTGAAAGGTGACCGTTACGAGTTAAAGACTATGGGGAATTTGTAGAATTGCCCTAGACATGAGTTCATAAAAAGAGTTATTGTGATCCAGTTAAAGGATTTTTTTTCTTATTGAAAGTACCAGTGTCTGTTTGTAAAGGGGGTTTGCTGCATATAATGCATGAATGCCTTTTTATCGATATCTAAATATTAAGTTAGCATTTTTTGAAGGCTGGCTTAGTATTGAGCATTGAATAACCTTATTACAATAGAAGAAAACTTAAAATGCTTGTATCTCCATAAACATGCAAATGCAAATTTGCCTATAAACATTCTATTAAGGAACAGGGGCAAATTTCACACATATCAGTGAGTGATGTCCAATTCAAGTTTAACTGAATGATAAGCGCAATCCTTTGTATAGCCGAGTCCGAAAGGCGTCCTGCAATGCGACACCTCTTTGGGGAGAAGTGTTTACATGGTAAAATACTTCGCAAACGTCGCCAGCATTAGGATAACCATCACTGACAATTTTTTCTGATGATCTCACCAGGATTCGAACTCAGGCTTTCCGCGACAAAGGCAGACATGCTAAGGTTTGCGCTACGGTGGCCTCCAAAATGAATGTTCGAAAAATCTTTAGGAAAATTATCTGCAGACAAAAACTTAAAATGCTTGTATCTCCTTACATGCAAATTTGCCCATGAACATTTCATTAATGAACAAGGGGCAAACTTCTCACGAATCAATGAGTGCTGCCCGATTCAAGTTTTTTTCAGCTCAATGATAAGGGGCCTCCTTTTTAAAGCCGAGTCCGAACGGCATGCCGCAATGCGACACCTCTATGTGGAGAAGTTTTTACATGGCTGCCATTCCAAATAGTAGAGTACCTCCCAAATGTCGCCAGCTTTTAGGAGATAACCACCGCTGAAAATTTACGTGATGTTCACCCCAGGATTCGATCCCAGGCGTTCAGCGTCATAATCCGACATTCTAACCTCTACGCTACAGTAGCCTCCTTACATACGTTTGCGAAAAACTTTAAAAGAATTTTATCACAGGAAATTTTTTTTCTAAAGACCAAATTTCAATAAAGTTTTTCTCTTCAGCAACTGGGGTTTTTAGTCTATTTTGAACCTTATCCGCTTTGGGAGGCAAATTTTTTCACCAGAACAAGTGAGTGGTGGGAATTTAAGTTTTGAATCAGTAATCTTCGTTAGAAGCTTCTAGGAAACCTCCTTTGTGACAATGTTGCTCAAGGGCATATTTCTATACAAATAAAAACATAAAATGTTTGTATCTCCCTACATACGTTTGAGAAAAATGTTAAAGGAATTTTATCGCAGAAAGTTTTTTTTAAACGAAATTTCAATAAAGAGGAAATTTCAATGAATTTTTTTTAAAGACAAAATTTTAATGACATTTTTTCTAAAGACAGAATTTAAAGTATTTGATCACTTCAGCAGTTGAAATTTTAAGTCTATTTCGAGCCCTGTCGTTTTTGGGGGGCAAATGTTTTGCCCAGAGCCGGCCGATGAGTTGGAAAATTTAAGCTTTGAACCAGTAATCTTCGTTAGAAGATTATAGGAACACGTTGCTTACCGTGACAATGTTGCTCAAGACCATATTACTCTACTCTTACGGAATATATTTTGGCGATCGATAATGTTTGCAGAGTTCTGTACAAACTGAAAAATGTGGTGAGATTGGTTCACTGCTTCTGAGCTGACGGATGGGGGTGCTAGGCGACACAAAGCCTGAAAACTACTTGAATGGACAGAGATGGTTGGTTAACGCGACATACGTACGGGATTTGGCCCGACTTTTCTCTGAGTCTGGGTTTTGTACTGCTTTTCTGCATCAAAGGAACCTGTTTGCGACTGATTTGTATGACTGTGATAAACCTGAGGACTGGGGTCATGTACTGGCAGAATGCCCATACTATGCTATCTTTGGAGATCACAGCCCAATGGGGCTTTGCGAAGCTGTGCAAATTTTAGTAGAGCCCTTGAAGATGATTCGGTTATTACTAGGTTTGATATTTTCGCCTCTGTATTAAACGATTTCCTCTATTTTCATAACAATGGTGCTCTCCCGGTTGCAGCAACATGGTGTCTGTGGTTTGAACCAGGATCACGTATAGGGCTAAGCTCCTCAAGGTGTTGCATATTGAACCGGGTGCCTTTACCCATATATAGGGAGGAGTTTTGGATAGTACTCCGCTCAAATATAATTGGGATTTAATTGCTACTCATGTATAGGTTACCTCACATGGGGGGTTGGTAGACGACATGTATTTCCAGCTCAGAAAGATAATGGGTTGGAACCACAAGCTCCTATTGCTATGGTGTTTATAGTCCTCACGAGGAGCTCAGCTGAGAACTACCGGGAGCGTCCATGCGGATAGTGGAGTGCTCCGTTTACGAAATAGTTGCAACTGCGGTCGCGGACAATGCGCCGTATAGAGTGAAAAGTCTCGGTGTAGAGACCGGCCGACTCGGGCTCTTGCTTAAATACTGAGTGCCTGTGGTTGGAACCACAAGCTCCTATTTGTATGGTGTTTATCGTTCTCACGAGAAGCTCAGCTGAGAACTACCGGGAGCGTCCATAAGTTGCGGATAACGCAGTGCTCCGTTTACGAAATAGTTGCAACTGCGGTCGCGGACAATGAGCCGTATAGAGTGAAAAGTTTCGATTTAGAGACCGGCCGACTTCGGCTCTTGCTTAAATACTGAGTGCCTGTGATGCTCGATATGTCAAGGCGAGTTATTGACGGCATTAAATAACCAATGGCCCTAACGTCAAAAAGGCGATCGGTTCAATCGACTGGAACGAGCTTGAATTCCTATGGATCTTGGCGAGGATCGCTACCTTCATATAAAAAGTGGCTACAACAGCAACGTATTGTGATAGCAAGCACCTGCGTAAATCATCGACATTTGTATGTATAATCCTCGCCGCATCTGGACATTGGGGTCCTTTTAAAGCCTACTCCTGGGGTCGTATATGCTAGCTGATGCTATTAAAACACTAAAAGTGTACCTATTAACCTATTACGAAGTGATGATTTGGAATCGCTGAAGATGTACCTATTACGAGGTAATAATTTAGATGGACCTATGACGGGGTTAAACGTTATTTTTGAAAAGGTGATGATTTAGGAACACTAAAGATGTACCTATTACAGTCACTTCTCTGAAGAACAGTCGTAGACCATCAACCACTTGGGTTGTAAATGCTAGCTGTTGATATTGCGACATAAAAGGTGTACCTATGAACCTATTACGAAGTGATGATTTGGAATCACTAAAGATGTACCTATTACGACGTCATAATTTAGATGCGAAACATATTTTGAAAGCGTTTAAAAAAAGATACGTTAAATCTTGCAAATACCAAATCTGCTCTTGCAAATACCAAGCCACCTTCAGCAACACCGTCACCGCAAATGTTAGGTCTTGGAAGTCCTTTTCAAATCCGTTCCCGGGCGTGAAATCTATCTAGTCACTGGCGGAACAGGCCGCGACCCACATCGAATATAAATGCTAGCTGTACACATTTAACTCACCTATTGCAAATTTTCCCATGAACATTCCATTAAGGATCAGGGGCAAATTTCACACCGATTCAAGTTTAAGCTGAATGATAAGCGACCTCCTTTTTAGAGCCGTGTCCGAACGGCGTGAAGCAAAGGCACACCTCTTTAGGGAGAAGTTTTTGCCAGCATTAAGAGTGGATAACCACCGCTACACCGCTGGGTTAGTCGTTTACGTTTGATTATCGGTTGGCTGGAGCTTAGTTCATTCTTGGGACAGCTTCACTTTTCCTTGACTTAGCCTATATAATCAGTGTCTCGTGATGAAAGAGGATCGGCCGTTATTTCTCAGGATTTTATTAAGGAGCTACAAGCATTTTAAGTTTTTACAATCAAAATTGGTTTGGAATCTGAGTGCTTCAACCAATACTGAGATATTACTCCGCATCCCTGCTGGTAAGCCGTACCTTCAGGGATGGATGGTATGTATATGAACTTCCAGATGACTAACAGATTAATAAAATACAGGCTCTGGCTGAGCTATAAGGAAACGCGAATTGAAACCAACAGCAAGTTGTGAGCATACGAGACAACCATGGGATGAACACTCGAGTTGTTACATAGATGCGTTTTTAGCGATGGAAAGGATACATCTAGGAACAGCCATATGAATTTTAGCAGAACACAATAAGCTAAGTACACACTTATCTTGCAATGGCATAAGAAATTACGATATATGTCGTCGCTGGTGTCAGGGAAGTGACGTCTCGGAAGATAGTTATCATTTTCTCTGCCAATGTCCGGCCTTAAATCATTGTAGAAATAAGATACTAGGTTCTTTTTTCTATCAGGCGTTAAAGAAGTTAAGAGGACTGAATCCAGAAAGATTGAAATCGTTTGTCCTATCATCAAGGTGGTACGAAAGGGTACAGTGATCAATTGTGAAGCAATAAGTGTTGGTGCCATTAATTTACCTAGATCGAAAGGGGAAAGGCTATTGGGGAATCACTCTGAAGACTGTATCCAGGCAGTTTGTAATCTATTGCTTTATCATCAAAATGGTACAAGAGGGTACATTGATGAATTGTACAGACTACTTACGTGTTGAGATGAACTTAATGATCGAAAATTTTATACAATGGAAAAATGAAAGCCACAGGAGATATATCACACCAACCATGATTTGATTCGTTTCGACCCCTTGGTAAGAGGGGGGTCATTATCAGAAAACCTTAGGTGTGAGAGCTTGAAAGGTCATACTTTGGTAGGTTGTATTTAAGTCAGGGAATTGGTGAAAGCTCCTCTATGAAATGCATACAACACTAATTAAACTCGACGCTTTGTCCTACCAGACTTTTTAGCAAATATCTCGTGATTGTCGAAGTTCAGTCATTATAAGTTCAAGGATTTCTTAGGATTTTATTAAGGAGCCACAAGCATTTTAAGTTCTTACCATAAACATCGGTTATGAATCTTTGTGCTTTAAGCAATACTGAATTTACACCTCGGATCTTAAGCCGAAGATTGAATAATCGGTACTCATTTTACAAATACTTTTCTTATTGTTAAAGCATATGATATTCTCTGGGATGATGCCAATCATTTGTCAGCCTTTGGATTAAGAAAGGAATTCTGAGATCGAGATCTGAAGCGTTTTCCCAGTTAGGTACGAATTACGAGATGACTTGATATACAAATTTGCATTGAGTGAGCAGAGATGCTTTCGCAAGTTTAAGTGAACGAATGCATTGGGAAAAGTACAGCTAATAGACAGGGTAGTCGAGCGTGGGTAATGTGGTATTTATATCATGGAGGTGTTTTTGCAATAAAGCCGGTATAAGTACAACATACCAACGTACGGCCCTTAAAGCCTTCACACCTAATATGGCTGATGAGTAACTCTAAACCAAATTACGAAACGCGTCCCCTAGTGATTGATGTGTGTTGCGATCTTTGGCCTTCCTTTGCCATTTGCAAAGGAATATCTCTGATAATTCAGCTCGTCTCGAAAGGAAAACTAACAAAATTTCTAAATAAGTGTTTATTGGTTTTGTTATTGGTTTACTTAGATTCTTATTTCCCAATTTCCTTCCATTACGGTTTGAGACATAGGCCAGGTTGATACCTTCATAAATCTCTTGTCTATTCTACACATTCTTCATACTGAAAATAACTTCCCTAAAAAAAATCGCCCACAAATTACTAACATCTTCATCGAAAGATTATACCAACCAAAAAGGTCCTCTTAAATATTTGCTTCTTTGTTATTTTTCTTTGTTGTTTTCAAATTTAGCGCCACCTTCATAACAACAATCAGTGCAGTAACAAAACATTGGATTTTTTTCAATACAATTTCCCCAAAGGATTCTTTTGGGATTTGGAATACAATGCAACACCATGTCATCACTAAACCCAGAGACAATGTATACAGAGTGTCACTTACCATGGTCAGGCGACAGACAGCTCATCTTAGGTGACAAAGCCACAGAATAATAAGGACTTAGAGTGGCAAATACAGCCTTGACTGGGAAAAAATCCGCTAAAATTGAAAAAAAAAATTGAAAAATCAAAAAAAAAAGCAAACAAAAATAATTAAAAAGAATGAAAAGAAGAAGGGAGGGTTATGACTTGGATAGTCCTTTGTGAATGCACTGAGTGGACGAACCATTGATGAAAATTGAGAAAAAAAAGAAAAACACACAAATATTAAAAAGGATTTCTTTTTATGTTGTCGTGGTTAAAAATGAATGAACTCAAAGGAGATGTACAACTACAAAATGACCATTGATGTGTTGTTTCAAGTAAAAACTTTAGATGCAAAATGTTTACAAAAAAATTAAACTTTGTATTTTTTTTTTTGCCTTTGACACTAAAAGGGTACTTTGATGTTTTAGAAAGAACGCTTTTTTATTTTCCCCTAAAACTATTTGAAGAAAAAGAAACTTAAAAGAAGATTTTTAATAGATTGCCGCTGCGTTTGTCATCAAAGAAAATGGCATAAGTTATGAGAAAAAATTCAAAAGGTTCTGTTTTTAATAATTAGGGGGATACTAACCAGATATAAATCAAGATTTAATTAGGAAAGTATTCTTGGTCGGCTAGTAATGAATAAAACTAAAGAAATAACAAATAAAATAAAACATCATTATTGAAAGAAAAAAGCTTAAAAATATGGCAAAAGCTGGTTAAGTAAGAAAGAAACTACGGGGTGTGCAAAGTATGGGAAGCCAAGATTAGTTAAGGAAGATAGGATATACTATGATGAGTACCAACCCCTCATGACCCAATTAGGAGATGAAATTAGTTCTATATTTTATACCCTTCATCAGAAAAGGTGGTATATTCACTTCATCATTCCGTTTGCAAGACCCCAAAATATTGTGTTAAGTCCGTAGATGACTTTCTGCTTCAATTACGCTGGCATAGGAAGTAATAAGTTTCGCCAGTCAAATTTTATTATAAATACCACCGTTTGATTTAGTTCAGCAGAGATTGTTAAGTGGTCAATGGCGTAATAGCGGAATCCTATTCCTTTAGCAGTCATAGGAATCTTTCCAATGAAGTGAAGTTGATCTTCAATTGGTTCCGTGGACATAATTTTAACGACAACGACAGACAAGCCAAAAACATTATGCTAAACTTTTAATTGGGTTTCCAAACTTCATGGTTTAGAAACAATACCTTTCTCTCTCTCTCTCTCTTATTCATCTGAAGACTTGGCAATCATAAGTCAAGGATTCTAGCATTTGAAAGTTTGTTAGAATTCATAGAAAAAAATAATAAAAAATAAATAAAATCTTTTGAATATTTGGATAAATTTAGAAAGTACGCTAGTCGTGAAAATAGAGAAAAGTATGTATACTTTAACAAACGGTATAAAGAAATTTGTGAAAATGCCAAAGCCCAATATAATAACAGATTGGAAAGAAAGATAGACGAGGTGAAAGATTCTCATGATTGGTGGAAGATCGTTAGGGAGCTGAGAAACGAAGAAAGGTGTGGTAGCATACCCGTGAAAACGGAGGACTTAAAGAATTATTTCCAACAACTGCTAACCCACACAAAAAATTTTCCAGATATTCATTACGCCTATATACACTGGAGAGATGATGACTTGGATAGGGAAATATGTTTGATGGAAGTTAAAAAGGCCTTAGGCAAAGCAAAGCTAAATAAAGCACCAGGAGAAGATCGTGTGCCATACGAATTTTATAAATACGCAACTGATGAATTGCTACAAGAAATAACATGTACTTGCAACGTTATTTTCGAAAAAGGAGAAGTAGACAAGTCGTTCGTTAGAAGCATTATTTACCCAATATTTAAAAAAGGTGACAAAACTCTTCCCAATAACTACCGTGGAATATCATTCATGAATTGCTTACCAAAAGTGATGATGGGTATTGTCAAAGATCGACTGGCTAATTGGTCAGAAAAACATGGAAAAATAAATGAATATCAAGCTGGATTTCGTAAAAATTACTCTACCGTTGATAATTTGTTCAACTTATCCTCAATAATACACTTAAACTGGCACAAAAACAAAAAAACCTATGCTTTCTTCGTAGATTTTAAAGCTGCGTTTGACCGAGTATCTCGAAAAGCCATGATATACAAACTTCATACCATAGGAGTATCAACAAAAGTAGTTAACTTTATTGAAAAAATATATGAAGAAACTAATTTTTCTGTATGGACAGGCCAGGAACTCTCCAGTGATTTTAATACAACCACAGGTGTTAAACAGGGCTGCTTATTATCTCCTCTCCTATTTGCTTTGTACCTCAATGACCTACATGAATACATTGGTGGTGGTACCACAGTGGATGATCAAAATATTCGACTTCTGATGTATGCCGATGATATCGTCATCCTAGCTGACGAAATAGACGTGATGCAGCGTATGATACAAAAACTGGAGGAATATTGCAAAATATGGAACATGGAGGTTAACATGGAGAAATCAAAAATAATGGTATTTCGGAAGGGAGGAAAGCTTTCGAGTAAGGAAAAGTGGCTGTATAATGGAACAGAGATCTCAATTACATCGGAATATTCTTACCTGGGGTTGACATTTACACCTAAACTCTCACTCCGGAAACAAATACAGGAGAGAAATCAATTAGCCAAAAATAGCATCAACACCACTTGGAATTGTTTCTTATCAAAACCTAATGTGTCCATAAAAACAAAATGGAAACTCTTCTTGGCCATTAGTAGGTCTATACAATCATATGGATCACAAATATGGGGGTTTTCTCACTTTGATGAAGTTGACCAACTGACACTATATTTTTTAAAGAAGGTATTAAAAATGCCAAGTTTTACTCCAACGTACATAATGATGTTAGAGACTGGTGTCGAAAACGGGCATATATACACTTTGAACAACCATCTTAACTATATAACGAGAATTTTGTATGATTACAAAGATGATAGGCTACCTAAAATACTAGCCAAAAAAGTGATGAGACACGAAATATTTTGGAAAACGCATATAAATTCTTTAACTCTGCAAAATAGTACAGAAGCTTTCACGCCAAATCTGTCAAAACAATGTTGGTTACAAAACATTCAAAATCTCCTCCAAAACATACGTGCAACAAAAACAAATGATGCACTTTCAAACGCAAATAATACACACCGCTTCTACAGTAAGCTCCAACCTACTTTTGGGGGATTATACTTTGTCGAACCCTTGATGCAGAACGAACTGATGTGGATATTAAAAGCTCGAAGTGGGATGTTTTCATTAAATTCCAACAGGTTCCAAACAAATTCAAATCCAATATGTTCAATGTGTAATACAGTTGAAATAGAAAACATTCAACATTTCCTGGGTCGATGCCCAGCTCTCAAAGAATTCCGATTAATGTTCTTCCAAATGCCCATAATTAATGAATCTGATTTAATAAATATTCTCAATGGAAATGTTATACACTGGAAAAGTTTAGCCAGTTATCTAAAAACTTGTATGTTATATAGAAACCAGTTATTGTCTGAATTTAATATATAAAAGAAAGGAAAAACAAACTCGTAAATCTCTAGTATATACACTATATTTTAATAATGGACAGACGACCGAAGGTCAATGTCAAGAAAATATATACTCAATTTATTCTTTTAGAATGCTATGTTTATATTGCTATATTTATATGAAAACATTAATGAAATTAATAAAGAATACTACTACTACTACTACTACTAGAAAAAAATATGGTCAATTAAAAAACCAGCAGAGCTTTCAGGATTTAAAAAGGGAGCTGCAAGCATTTTAAGTTAAAACAGCCAAAAACTCTCTGCGCTGCACTTGCACTGAATTCGATCAATCAAATTCATTGCAAGTCAGATTTTTTTGGATAAAGTTTATGTACAAACTTGTACTGGCAAATGCAAATTTGCCCCTGAACATTGCCCATTAAGGAACAGGGCCAAACTTCTCACATATTAATGAGTGCCGTCCGATTCAAATCTAAGCTCAATGATAAGGAGCCTCCTTTTTACCTGACTGTCATACCAATTTTCCAAATGGAATTTTACCTCACAAATGTTGCCAGCATCTGGAGGGGATAACCACCGTAGAAAATGTTTCTGATATTCTCGCCAGGATTCGAACCCAAGCGTTCAGCGTCATAGACGGACATGCCAACCTCTGCGCTATGGTGCCATTTAATACTGAATCAAAAGCCTCGGATTTTAGACCAATGCAGTTTATTGACTTCCCTATTTAAGGGCAAATCACACCCTCACGCATGACTGATGTGCAAAGTAGCAAGACAAAACAAGCAAGTGTTTGATGCTAGCTTCTGTCATTGGGCGAACATCACGTGTTCTTCACTAACCCTTCTTAACCACTGTCTTGTGATTGACGAGTAGTAATACTAAATTTCCCATGATATTCCATTCCAGGGGATACTTCCAGGAACAGGGGATACTTCTCTCATATCAATGAAAGTAGTTCGATTAATGTTTTAGGCTCAATGAAAGGGGCCTCCTTTTTTGCCGGGTCCGAACAGCGTGCCGCATTACTCAGGATTTTATTGAGGGGCCACAAGCATTTTAAGTTCTTATAATTAACTTTGGTTACAAATCTTCGTGCTTTGATCGACACTAAAATTGTCTCAATGATAAAATGGTCAGATTTCCAGGATTTCATAAGGAGCTACAAGCATTTTAAGTTAATTAAACAAAATCAAGCAGTTATCGATTGCAGATCTTTTTAATTTAGGCTAAACTATAATCACAGTGGCAGATTTTTAGTCTAAAGCAGTCCATAACATTCTTAGTCTAAGGCAAAAGCACACACTAAGGGATGACTATGGTACAAACTACGCGATGACTTTAATGTCAGTCATACCCCAGTCATCCTTAAGGAAGTAAATAACTTTCTATTTGAAGAAAGGAATTCTTGGTTTGAGATAAGAACTTATACTGTAAGTTACGCATAACGGGATGTCTAAAAAGACGACTCTCGAAACCCCGTGGATGGGATGACAAGACCTCAGTCACTGACAGGCCTCAGTCACTGAAGACATGCGCCAGGTTGTTCAACCGTCAATTTATTGTGCATACCAAGAGTGACAGGGCAAGGAGGAGAGCTATTCGTCGTATCCGTTGTCTCCGAGACGATAGATAGCCATCACAATTTACCATGGGCGAAGCTACGAATGTCATCCGTGGCGAGGCCTTGGGCCACAATAAAATCTCTACACTGATGCTAAAGAATCTGGATTTACCTGGAGTTGAGTATCTTACTACTGTCCTCAACTTGTCTTTGAACACTCTTATAGTTTACGATGTCTGGAAAATGGGCAGAGTGATCCCGCTACTGAGGCCTGGAAAGGAGACACGAGTTTGGGGGAGTCGTACAAACCGAACTCTCTTCTCTCACCAGTAGCAAAAATGCTTGAGGCATTACTCCTCACGAGCCTGGTAGAAGAAAATCCTTTCGCCGAGCATCAACATGGATTTCGAAGACTGCATAGCACAACAACTGCTTTGCATGCCATCACCGCACAATCAGCCCGGGCCATATAATAGGACGGTCCTTGTGGCACTGGACATATCGAAGGCATTCGACATGGTTATCCATGCCAAACTATTTAAGGACATCGCCAACACGTTCCTCCAGCCAGGCCTGAAAAGCTGGGTCGCGAATCATCTATGTGGTCGCCTGATAAGAAGTCGAAGCACCGTTGGAAGAAACAGGGAGTCCTCAAGGCGGGGTGATATCTCCGGCACTGTTCAACCTCTACATATCCTCCATTCATTGTGATACCACAGGAACAGGGCAAGGAAGATGCCTTCTAGTTCCTACCGTTGAACCATCCAAATCGCTTCAAAACGAATGTTCACACAAGAAATGAGAACCTAAAGTGGAACTCCTTCTGGCTGCCAGTGCGGTACAAACACACAGCAAATGTTCTATAGCCTCTTGTTCTTCGATGTCCTCACAGCATCTGCAGAAGTCGTTACTGGCAACCTTCAGTCTGTCAGCATGTTTTCCGATTAGACAGTGACCTGTCGTTACGGACACAATGACTGAGACGTCGGTTCAGTGAGAGCAAAGCGGTAAATCTCTTCATGGCTAGATTAAGCCACATAACTATGGAATGTTTTCAACCCACCCTTTGTGACCATCTGTCAATCGTTGGCCTTCGGGACTGATTCTGAATACCTAGCTTACAGGTCGCTAGAGGCATAGAATGTGTAAAGTAGTTTCTAGTCTCGCAAGCTTGCCTGCAGTCTGTCCGAACGCGATGATACTTGCTTAAGATTAGAAAGAAAACCAATTACTGCTCCATCTTTATGTGAGGTATTGGCCATTATTGGTTAAATAGCATCCAGGATTTGAAATTTGGTAAAAATTTCCAAAACAAACCTAAGGTCAAGGACAAAAGCACCAGAATTTCTAGGATTTTATTAAGGAGCTACAAGCTTTTTAAGTTAATAAAATAAAATCAATTCATCATTGATCCCAGATTTTAGTCCAATGTAGTTTATGAAAAAAAATGACAAAACCCTTCTGGGGTCTGAATGACCCAAGGGTATTTCGATATCCAATAGATTTTCTACTTGGAGAAAATATCTAACCAAATTTTCAACGTTCGATTACAACTCGCAAATTGCAAACTAAGCTCATGAAAATTCTATTGAGGAACACTGGCAAACGTCTTAAATGTCAATGAATGCTGTCCGATTCAAATTTTAGCTCAATGATAAGGGGCCTCCTTTTTATAGCCAAGTCCGAATGGCGTGCTGCAATGAGACAACTCTTTGGCGAGAAGTTTTTAAATTGCATAGTACCTCACAAATATTGCCAGCATTAGAAGGGTATCCCCTGACAGCTGGAATTTTTTTTTGATATTCTCCCCAGGATTCGAACCCAGGAGTTCAATGTCATGGACTGACATGCTAACCATGCATGCGTTACGGTGGCCTCCGATTGCATCTTTGGGTTGTATTTTCTTAGATAATATCCTATATCCCGTTCTGTCCTGCTAGGGAATTTGACTTCAAATGACTGTTCGTAAGTCTGATTTTGTAGATACTCATCCCCCATAAACATCTCCTTGCTACCCTAACCCTTTTCCAAGGGACTTGTTAAAGAACCTCCATCTCTACATCATACTTCCATTATCTTTTTGTCAAGGATTATACCAAAAAAGAGAAAACAACATCAAAGCCATCATCCTACGTTCTTAACGCCGCCACTAACCATTCACTAACCTTCCAACTTTCAACAAAAAAGAGACACATTTTGCATTGTGAGATCCACTGAACCATTATAAATTGCTGCTCACTTTACAATCAAAACATTATGACAAGCACAAAATCTAATTTAAATTAAAGCTAACGTAATCCTCTTAAATGCTACAATGGCAGCGATAGAGAAAGAGAGGCCGCATGAAAGATGAGCATAGTATGGAAGGAGAGTCATAACCACACACACACACTCACAACCAAGAGATGAATATATCAAAGCATTAACGATATAATGACAAATTCTTTTAATGTGAAAAGGCTCTCCGACCTCCTCCTACCTAGTGGCTCTTCTCGCCAAAAGAAGCCGTGGGTCACCATACACAAAAAATTGGGGGAAAAAGGCAAAAAAAAAATTGAAAAATTGTGTAAATGAAAAGTATACAAGAATAAAGCATTGTATTTTGATACACTGAAAACCAAAGCAAACAAAAACATCAAAGTCACCAAATTTGATTACGTTTTTATTCTCTTTTGTATGTTGTTCCCATCGTCAACTTCACCCTGCGTCCACTAGCATTCATACTTCTCCCTCTCCTCTACTAACTTCCCAATTCTCAGACAAGGTAGCATTTCTGCTTACGTTCAATGCTCTTAATGCTAATCACAAAAATAACATGCACTATATTTTTTTTTTTGGGCCTTGTTAGCAGAAGTGACGGGCTGTTGCTAGGGCGTAAGTGAAGGCACCCAAAACAGAGAGCCTGTTTTATAGACTGACGAACTGTCAAACAGTGATATAAATTTCGAATGCATCACAACAAAAGGCATGGAGAAGAGACAATTGAGGGCCACTCGCTGTTTGGACCATGAAGTTTTTTTTTCATATAAACTACACTGAGAGAAATTTAATGAAGCAAAAAGAGGAAAAAAAAATTTTCTTAAAAAAAAATAAATTAAAAATTTTTTTGACAAATTGTTGTATGGCAATAAAATTTTCGCACAATGTTTTATAGAATTAAAACTTAGAAAAAATTTTAAAAAATAAAATTTTTATATATCAATAAAATTTCGCAAAAATTGTTATAGAATAAACATTTTCACGTGTTGCGCTTAATTTATTCGGTCACGAAAGAAATTTAGAAAAAAATTGCTATAAAAATAAATTTTGTACAAAAATTTCTTTTAAAATAAAATTTTTACAAAAATTAAAAAAAAAAAAATAAATTTCACAAAATATATTCAAAAAAATATTTTTTTAAATTTACATTTGTACAAATTAAAAAAATAAGGAAAATTTTTGTAAAAACAAGGGAACAAACATTGCATTAAATTACATTAAAAAATTACATTAAGTTTTATTAGATAAATTTTCGGAAAAAAATTTTATAGAATAAACATATACACGCTGAATTTAATCGTTCTTGAAAAATATAAAAAATTAGAAAAAATTGTCATAAAAAAAAAAATTTTACAAAAATCTTTAAAAAAAAATTTGTAAAATGTTGTAAAAAAATATATTTAAAAACAAAATTTTTGCAATTTTTTTAAGTAAAATTTTTAAAGAAATAAATTTTTGAAAATGCAAAAAATTTCTTTAAAAATAAATATTTTACAAAAAGTTTTAAAAAATAAACTTTTTATTAATGAATAAAATTTCGGAAAAATTTTATATAGGATAAACATTTACACGTTTCCCGCTAAATTTGTTCGGTCTTGAAAGAAATGAAAATTTAGAAAACATTTCTATAAAAATAAATTTTTTAACAAAAAACTCTAAAAATAAAATTTTTGGAAATTTTTTTTTTATATATAATTTTTATAAAAATAAATTTTTACAAAAATATTGTTAAAAATAAATTTTTTTAAGTAAAATTTTACAAATTTTTAAAAACGATTATAAAAATTTTTGAAAGAAAATTTCACAAAATTAAAAAATTTACAAAAAATTGCAACTAAAAATATATTTTTTATAAACATTTTTTAAAAATAAAATATTTGCTAAAGTGTTTTATTTTTAAACAATTTTACAAAATTATTTTTAAAATACAAATTTTACAAAAATCTTTAAAAATAGAATTGTAACAGAAAAATAAAATTTTTACAAGAATATATTTAAAAATAAAATTTTTACCAATGATTTTTTTGATAAAATTTTTTCAACAATAAATTTTTACAAATTTGTAAAGAAAAATTTATGAAAACATTTGAAAAAAAAACACAAACTGTAAAAATTTTGAAAAAATTGTTAAAAAAATGTACGAAATTTTAAAAAAAAAAAATAAAATTTGTACAAAAATTTTTTTAAAATAAAATTTTAAATACAATATTTTAAAAAATAAATTTTGCATATTCCTAAAAAAATGTGAAAGATTTTTTAAAAATTAAATTTTTACAAAAATTTTTTAAAATAAAATTTTTTTAAAATAAAATTTTTACAAAAATTTTTTTAAAATAAAATTTTTAAAAAAAATTTTTTAAAATAAAATTTTATCGAAAAATTTTTTTAAAATAAATTTTATACAAACAATTTTTAAAAAAATAAAATTTTTTAAAGAATGAGTTTTACATATTTGCAAAAAAAATTTTTGAAAAAAATTCACATAATTAAATTACATTTTTCATATTTTATAGAAAAAAGTGTTCACTAAACCTTTCCCAAATCTTATATTGGGTTGCCCAAAAAGTAATTGCGGATTTTTCATATAGTCGGCGTTGACAAATTTTTTCACAGCTTGTGACTCTGTAATTGCATTCTTTCTTCTGTCAGTTATCAGCTGTTACTTTTAGCTTGCTTTAGAAAAAAAGTGTAAAAAAGTATATTTGATTAAAATCCATTCTAAGTTTTATTAAAAATGCATTTACTTTCTTTTAAAAAATCCGCAATTACTTTTTCGGCAACCCAATATATAAAAATTAATGTGTGTTTGTCGGTTTGTTTATGTGTTCCGTATAGACTCAAAAATGGCTGAAACGATTACCTTGAAATTTTCACAGATTGTTTAAGTTTGTCTGGAAAAACATAGGCTATATAATTTTTTTTTATATCGAAAGGGGAGCGGACCCTCCCCCTTACCACAAAAATCCTACCCAAATATAAAAGTGTACCGGCCGGGACAATATGGGACTCAAATGAAAGGTATTCAGGAGTAGAGTACGAATTTCGTAACAAAAATTGGCTCCAAGCAACTGGGGAGCCGGCCCAACCCCAAAACCCCCTAAAATATATTTTGGTTTATTCAACGATCATGACAATATGAGACTCAAATGAATGGTATTCGGGAGTAGAATGCGGATATGGGCAGGAGGGAGGATCAAGCATTATAATATGTTCAAATCGAAAGGGGACGGACCCTGCCCCGTTACTCCAAAAATACCACTCAAAATCAAAAGTGGGCCGATAATGACAATATGGGTATCTAATAAAAGGTATTGAGGAGTAGAATGCGAATATGGAATTAAAAATTATGTCCAATCACCCAGGAAGTCGACCTAACCCCAATACTCCTCCAAGCAGACAATTTTAACGTTCATATCAATATGGGGCTAAAAAAAAAGGTATTCGGGAGTAGATTACGAATCTGGTGTGCAAAATCATATTAAAGTATAGGGGGTCACACTAAACCCCCGAAAAAGCTCCAAATGGGCACATTAACCAATTATGACTATATGGGACTTGGTTTGTTTATTCGTAATGAACCGGTTACCAGGAAATTTCCACAGATTGTGTAGGTTGGTCTGGAATGAACATAGGCTATATAATTTTTTCGGTATTGGAAGGGGTCACATGCAAGAAGTCGAGAACCAAGATCGGTTTATGTGGCAGCTATATCAGGTTATGGACCGATTTCAACCATACTTGGCACAGTTGTTGGATCCAAAGATTTTGTATGTCACCAACATTTTTCAGAGTGTCTCATCGCCTCATTTTCTGTTCTTCATTGTGGCTACCGTTTTTCTCTGCTTCATATTTTGATAGTTTATCCACGTTTTGTGTTGTGTTTTGTTTTTCTTTTGTTTGATTGCATTTCTACATAATGAAGCAAGGAACTCTGCGTATTGTTGGTGGCTCAACAGCCATGATGAATGCAATCGCAGCACAATGTATGTTATTCTCATGCGAATGCGTTCTCCTTTTATTAATGAAAAAAAAAACACAGTCATCATATTGTGGACATTATATGGGATAGAACGTTTGAACCGCAAGGAGCTAATAGCCTGCACACAGCGCAGCATGTGCTGCTAGGGCATACAAAAGCTGGTCTTTGAGAAAAAATCATATCATAGTCTAAGGGGGTGATAACTACACTTCGATTTGCTTTTCTTAGCAATGCATAGGTACCTGCAGCTTTCTTTTTCGTCCCCCCCCACTACATTGGTGTATGTCCGGACTTTTGCCACCGACTGTAAGCCAAAGTTCTTTAACTTCAAACTGCTAAACAAAAAGTGAATAACCACACATTGTTTTGTTTACATCCTTCAAAGAGAAAAAATCCTTTATGTTGGTGCTCCTATTTCGTGTTGTTGTTGTTGTTGTTGGTTTTTGCAATGCTTTTGTTGCCTTTTGTTTAGTTAGTTGGCGTTCACCGAGTTCATTTTTGTAAAAATAAAACAACTTGAATTTATTTACTCCCGTGCAAAACAAACCAAAAAAAAAACACAACTCTCTCCCTTTAGCCAAGGCTTGTCACCTTTCATCTGTCCATCCATCGAAACATCTCCCCAAACCGCAAGGAAGTCAAATTTGAAGCACGTTTGAAAGCATTTTAATGCTGCTGAATGGTGTTGTATTGGGTTTAAATGTGGCCCCATGAAGAGACACTGAACAATGGGGCATATATTGAGCTGCCCAAAAAGTAATTGCGGATTTTTCATATAGTCGGCGTTGACAAATTTTTTCACAGCTTGTGACTCTGTAATTGCATTTTTTCTTCTGTCAGTTATCAGCTGTTACTTTTAGCTTGCTTTAGAAAACAAGTGTAAAAAAAGTATACTTGATTAAAGTTCATTCTAAGTTTTATTAAAAATGCATTTACTTTCTTTTATAAAATCCGCAATTACTTTTTGGGCAACCCAATAGAAAGAAAGTTTTATGGTGGAAATAGAATTTTAAATAAATTTATGAAAATTTTAATTATTAAGAAAATGCTTTCGAACGAATCGAGTTCCAATCAAATATAAAATTCGGACAGCCTTTTTTTAGAAAATTTAATATAAAAAAATTCCCACATATACTATTTTTAAGTACATTTATTTATAAAGCTCACAAAAAAAACAAACTAGTTTTGGAAAGAAAAATGTAGTTAATACAACAAAAAAAAAACAAAGAAAAATCGTGTTACTTTAAATTCCCAAATTAAAAGTGTCTAAAAAATATCTCAAAAATTTAAAAAAAAAATGTTTTTTTCAAGGAAAATTTTAGTTAAAAAAACTCCACATATACTAAAGTTTTCATAAATTCTAGTAAATTTTCATTAATTTAAGAAAAACCTTAACTTTTTTTTTGGAAAAAATTGATAATCTCCCTTATTCCGGTTGCAGGTGGCGTAGTCGAATATCGAAACTATTACAAAATGGTATTATGGTTGTTGAAGACGAAAATTTGTTCACATTTTTTGGTACCACTTAAGTCGAAACCGACTATCAAATTTGAAGGAAACTATCGATATATAAGATAATTGCATTATGAACCATATCGCGCCTGTTTGACGAAAGAGTATGGAACCTACTTTTATATTAGTTTCTTATTCATCAAAATATTTTTCAATGTCGAAGGCGAAAAAGTTTTCTGTCGAAGGCAAATAAGTTACAGAATACGACGCAATGGGAAATTCTCTTTCGACTACGACTGCTGTCGAATTCCTCCTTCCACAACGGGAATAAGGGTGAATAAAAACCAAATTTCGCTTAAAAATTATTAAGTAAAAAAAATCAAAAATAAAATGTTATTTAATCCAAATTTAAAAAAAAAATGATTGGAAATTTTTGACTAAAAAAATTTTGCCGTAGAATTAAATTTTACTAAAATTTAGAAAAAAATTACTAAAAATTTTTTGGAAAGAAGTATTTGTTTTCGAAAAAACATATTTTTGCATAAAACCAGTAAGGAAGCACAAAACCGGGCGGTGGCGACTGTATAATACCCTACACCTACCCTATAAGTATAATGAGGGACTTATATCAAATTCTGAACCAATTTTGATGGACCTCGGCGGACTGTAGTAACTATGGTTGACAAATGACAACATTATTGCAAATTGCCCAAAATTTGAGGAACATATACAATATAAAGGAGCTATATCTAATTCTGAACCGATTTCGAGCAAACTTCTCAGGTAATGTGGTAGTTGGAAAGCGTTGTGCAAAATTTTGGCAAGATTGGTCAATAAATACGCTTGCATTGGCTCTAGGAGTGAAAATCGGGCAATATATACATATGAGAGCTATATCTAAATCTGAACCGATTTCCTGCCAATTTTCGAGAGAATTGGTTAACAAATGACCATTTTATTGCATTATTATTGAAAATCGGACGAACATATATATGAGAGCTATATCTAATTCTGAACCGATTTAGAGCAAACTTCTCAGATTTTGGGAAGATTGGTCAATAAATACCCTTGCAGTGGCTCTAGGAGTGAAAATCGGGCAATATATACATATGACAGCTATATCTAAATCTGAACCGATTTCCATGAAATTCACCAGTAATGTCGAGAGTCATAAGAAAACCCCCCCTGCCAAATTACGAGAGAATCGGTTAACAAATGACCATTTTATTGCATTATTACTGAAAATCGGACGAACATATATAAGGGAGCTATATCCAAATCTGAACCGATTTTTTACAAATTCAAAAGGCTACGTCTCTAGGCCGAAAAACATGCCTGTACCAAATTTTAAGACGATCGGATGAAAACTGCGACCTGTACTTTGTACACAAATTAACGTGGACAGACGGACAGACAGACAGATGGACGGACAAATCAAATCAGAAAGTGATTCTGAGTCGATCGCTATACTTATCAGTGGGTCTATCTCTCCTCCTTTTGGATGTTACAAACAAATTCACTAAGTTATAATACCCTGTACCACAGTAGCGATGTAGGGTATAATAAATTTAAGTTAATTTTTTATGAATTAAAAAAAAATATTTAAAATTTTTTTTAATGGGTGGATGGATGTTTAAAAAACTTTTATACATTTAACATTTTTGTTTTCATTAAAAAAAATTCAGTTATAGAATTTTATTGAATAGGAAAATTAAGGATAATAATTTTCCGATATGAACTAAATTTTAGTAAATTTTTGATAAAATTAAGAAAAAAATTAACTTATTGGAAAGAAAATTTTCGTTTATATAGGAAAAAACATAACTAAGAAAACAAAAATCGTTAGTTACATTTACTATAATTTTTCACAATTTTCTACTAAACATCCCAAAAATTCGCATAGAATTTTCATAGGAAAGAAATTTTTTTCTGGTAAGATTATAGCCTGAAAAAAAATCCATATATACTAAACGTAAGTGCAATTTTTATAAATTTTAGTAATATTTTTCATAAATGTTAGTAAACATTTATTTGCAAAAACACAAATTTTCGCATATAAAAAACAATTTTTTATGGATAATTTAGTTTTAATTAAAAAAAACTCAATATGAAATAATATTTAGTAAATTTTTGATAAAATTAAGAAAAATATTAACTTATTGGAAAGAAAATTGTTATAACTAAGAAAAATTGTTTTAGCTACATTTACTATAATTTTTCAAAATTTTCTACTAAACATCCCAAAAAATCGCAACGAATTTTCATAGGAAAAAAAATTACAAAAATATTTTTTCTAGTGTGATTTGAGCTTGAAAAAATCCATATATACTAAACGTTAGTTCAATTTTCATAAATGTTAGTTTTGTTTTTTCATAAATTTACTAAAATTTATTGCCAAAACACACAAATTTTTTATGAAAATAAAAAAATACTAAACCTTTTTTTATGGACAAATTTTGTTTTAATTAAAAAAAAATTCAACTATGAAATTTTATTGAATATTACTATAAGGGATAATAATTTTCCGATATGAATTTTATTAAGAATTTATTTTAGTTTTCAATAAAATCAACAAAATTTAACTTTGCCACAGACATAATGTCTGCAATTACACAAAAATAAATGCATTGGAAAAAGTACAGCTAATAAGCAGGGTTTTCGAGCATGGTTAATGTGGTAATTGTATCATAGATGCGTTTTCGCAACTAATACGATTCACATACAACATACGAATGCACGGCCGTTGAAGCCATCACACCTAATATGGCTGAAAAGTCTTCTAACCGAAAGACGAAACGATTCCCTTAGTGGTTGGTGTGTGTTGCTATCTTTGGCTTTCTTTTTCCATATGCATCTCCGATCGTTGAGCTCGTCTCGAAAGAGAAAAAAAACAAAAATTTTAAATTTTTATAATCTCGCCCTAACAGGCAAAAAACTGGAAAAATTTTTTTACAATTTTTTGTAATCACATAAAAAAACTAAACAATGAATATGAGTTGAATACCAAATTTAACAAAATTTAAGGAAAATTTTAACTAAAAATAATTCTGACATAAACTAAATTTAAGTAATTTTTTTTGTTAAAATTAGAAAAATTAACTAAAAATGTTTTTGACATTTAATTTTTTTAAAGAAAATTTTGTGAAGAAATACACATACTTTCGCGCAAAGTAAATTTATGTATTTTTTTTGTAAAAATCGAGAAAATTTTTTTAGGATTATATTTTTGTTAAAATAATTTTCTAAATTTTTCTAATAACAAAAAAAAATAATATAGGCGTTGAATTCTTGTTAAATACCAAATTTTAACAAATTTTTTTTAGGAAAATATAGACTAAAATCTTTTCTGACATATACTAAATTTAAGTAAATTTGTTTGTAAAATTCAGAAAAATTTTACTAAAAAAAAGAAAAATGTTGTTAGCATAGAAAAACACTTAGAACTACATTTAATTTAAATTTTCAATGAAATCAAAACATATTAAAAATTTTTTGAAAATTTCTTTAACCCTTTAACGCCTTGTACTCAATTCCCATGCTGATTTTTTAAAAAAATATTTAAAAAGAAAATTTTAAACTTTCATTTTCAAGTTTTTTGCCTGTTAGGGGGAAGATAATAAAATTTCACAATTTTTGTTTGTTTCTCTTTCAAGACGAGCTTAATGATAGAAGATTTTCTTTGCAACAAAAAAATAATATTGGTTTGCCCAAAAAGTAATTGCGGATTTTTCATATAGTCGGCGTTGACAAATTTTTTCCCAGCTTGTGACTCTGTAATTGCATTCATTCTTCTGTCAGTTATCAGCTGTTACTTTTAGCTTGCTTTAGAAAAAAAGTGTAAAAAAAGTATATCTGATTAAAGTTCATTCTAAGTTTTATTAAAAATGCATTTACTTTCTTTTAAAAAATCCGCAATTACTTTTTGGGCAACCCATTATTTTTGAAAAAAATTAAAAAAAAAAAAAAACTTTTTTTCCCAGACCATAATGTTTGTACAAAAAATTCTTTTCTTAATATTTTATTACTATTTAGTGCAGACAATTTGATTTCATAGAGTTTGACATAAAATCGCACCTGCTGTCGAAAGTAGTAAGCTGATTGCCATAATTTTTAATGCAGAAACCACCAAATGCAACAAAACACTAAAACTATATGCAAAAATCTAATTAATTTTTTTGAGTTTTTTTTATATAAAAAATTGGCGAAAGGGAATGGAATTTTTTTAAACTAGTTTCATTCCTCCACTTTAAGCCAATCCAAATTTCATAAGAACACCTCCTTCCTAACTCGAGCTAGAATTGTTCTAAGACAGCTCAAAACTTTGGTATTTTTCCACCCATTCGTCCTTAATGGGTTAAATTTTTTATAATTTTTATTTTTTCAATTTCCAAAAAAAATCTAAACAACAGAGTTTTATTAAAAGCCAAAATCCAAAAAAATTTTATGAAAAAATTTTATTTAAAAAATTCCCATGAAAACTAGATTTAAGTTAATTTGTCATGAAACTAAAAAAAAAATACTTAAACTTTTTTTAAAGAAAAATCAAAAAGTAAATGTCTATAGAAATCAAAAATAATTACCAAAATTTGTTTTCATTCTGTTTATACTACCATCCCATTGTGCAAAATGGTATTGCGTTTCCCAAGGATGCGAAAACATGAAATGCTACTGCCCTTTGCTTCTGTTGTGCCTTGTAATGAATAACTATGATGATGAGCAGCGTGTTGTCATCGATGTTCCCGATAAGCAACATGACCATGACCACGGCCATGGTTAGTGAAGGGTTAGATGTGTTTGTGTGTGCGTGTGTGTGTGCGTGATTGTGTATTGGAGTTGCCTTGGCAACTTTATAAAAATGCATTCATTACATTTCTCTTGGGTTACTTTTGCACATGCGGACATAGTTCGTACATATTTATCAACATAACCATATATGGCCATAAATATTTGATTTTCTTACTATCCTACTTTTGTAGACATTGCTTTTTGCAATAAAAACAAAACCGCACAAAGGGGGTCAGAGACTTTGTATAAGGCAAAGTGGGAGGAGAACGCAAACAAATTCAAGTGGTCACATAGTGGCCAAATCAAATCGAATAGAATCATAGAGCACACTTGTAATGTTAGACTAGGAAATTTGAAAAAAATGAGCAAACCATAGAGCCATTAGTCTGAAGTGTGTATGGAGAAAGTGGACAGGACATCAAAGGCTAGAATGTAAGACAACATTTGCAAATTTTATGGGCTTTTAATATTTCATCAACCTTTTGGAAAATCAATAATGGAAAACATGCAATTGGATGACTCAAGCAGCAATAGTAACTCAACATTAAGGGAAACATATTTTTCTTCAAAATTTTGTTTTATAAGCAACATTTATCAAAATTTATAGGATGAGGCGACCCCATTTGAATATCCATTTTGCATGCTATTCCCAAATTCCTTTTATTTGAACCCAATATTGAAATGGAAGTGGTGGAAGCCAAGAAACTTGGTCCGTGCTCTTTCCGCAATACCTTTTATGTGAGTCCCATATTGCCATGGTAGGTAAAGATGTTCGATTTAGGAGTGTATTGGGGAGTAGGGTGGCCCCCCAAACACCTAGCCCTGAGCAAATATTAGCATCGTATTCTACTCTCAAATATAATTTGTTTGAATTACATATTGCCATTGGTTTACAGGGGAAAAGGAAATCAAATTCGTTTTCTAATCTCAAATACCTTTCATTTGAGCACCTTTTTGCAATTATCACTAAATATGGCTGGGACCACTCCCCGGTCCCTAAAAACTATTAACATCGTGATCCACTCTGGTTGAGCCCCAAATTGTCGTGGTGAGTAAATACGCCCTATTTGGGAATTGTTATAGGGGTGGGACGTCCCCTAGACTGTTCTGAATGCTGATATCGTACTTCCAAATACCTTTGAGCCTCAGATTTCCGTAGTCGGTAAACATGTCCGATTTGGTTATAGGGGGGGGAGGTTGGGTTTTAGGGTTTGGGGAGGCCACTCGGTGACTTGGCGCTGAAAATATATATCAGATTCGTATTCTACCCTAAAATACCTGTCATTTGAGCCCCCTAGTGCTACGATCGGTAAATTTGACCTCTTTGTAGGGATGCTTTGGGTGAGGAGCCCTATAGACACTTTTAACCGAATGTTGATATCAGATTCCACTCCCAAAGATCTTTCATTTGAGCCACATATTGCTATGGTCGTTAAATTTGTCCTTTTTGCGGGATGTTTTGGGGGAGGGGCGCCCCCTAAAAACTTGGTTCCCGTTGGATATCAGATTCGTATTCTACTCTCAAATACCTCTTATTTGAGCCCCATATTGTCATTGTCAGTAAATATGTCCTGAAACGGGACCAGAAACTTGGTCCCGAAATTGGATATCAATTTCGTGCTCTTCTCCGAAATATCTTTGATTTGAACCCCATATTGCCATGGTTTGGTAAATATGTCCGATTTAGGGGTGTTTTGGGGGGTGGGGCGGCCCCCAAACACTGGACACCATATTTGAATACCAGATTCGTTTTCCACTCTCAAATACCTTTCATTTGAGTCCCATATTGTTGTGATTAGTCTTTAAATATATTTGGTGGGTTTTGGGGTGGGGCGCCCCCCTAGGTACCCCATCCGGAAATCGGATATCAAATTTTTGTTTTTTGGTTAATAAGAGAGCATAAAAAATTTCGCTTAAAACGCACCACCCAGGGGTCTGATCCCTCTTCAGATAAAAAATGTAGTACCCTATTTTCAACACGAGATCATTATGCACTATCTGTGAAAATTTTAAGAAATTCGGTTCGGCTGTTCTTGAGTCTATACGGAACAAACAAACACAACTTGATTTTTATATATAAGACCAGCTGGACAGGGCCCGTTCCTTTTCTCACTCTCTTATTTTATCTGATCCCTATACTGGCACGGTCAGGAAAGTCCTATTTGGGGTACTGGTATGGCCTTTCAGATATTTCGCTTCAATGTGGATATCATATTGGTGCTCTACTCCCAAATACCTTCCATTGGAGCCTTATACTGCTATGGTCAGTAAATAAGTTCACTATGGGGGTATATTTTGGGGGTGAGGTGTACCGTCATATATCAGTTTCGTTCTCTAGTCTCAAAAACCTTTAATTTGAGCCCCATATTATCACTATTGGTTTGCATTTCAATTTAGCGAGCTTTGGGTGGGGGGCGCCACAGATACCAAGGAATACGATTTTATATAAGTTTTTTACTATACTTTTAAATACCTTTCATTTGATACCCATATTGCCCAAAGCTGTGAAAGAGTCCTGTTGGGGAGTTTTTTGTTGGTGAGGGACCCCCCGAACACTTTGGGCGAAATTTATATACCAAGTTCGTATTTTACTCTTAAATACCTTTCATTTGATATCCATATTGTCCCTATCGGTAAATATATCCGTCCGGGTGGGTTTTGGGATGGGGCGTCCCCCCAAATTCGTGTTATTGGGTTACCATAAGGTGGCATACAAAATTTCGGCATACTTAAATCGGTGCAGGCATCTACGAGATCTGACGTTTTTGAAAATTGAAGTATGGGGGAGGGTCCGCCTCCCCCCTTGGATATCAAAAAACTTAGTACCCTATTTTTACCGGGACCCAAACTCTACCATCTGTGAAAATTTCATGAAAATCAGCTCAGCTGTTTTTGAGTCTATACGGAACAGGCAAACAAACAAACTAAGGGCAACAATTCATTTTTTTTAATAGATTTTTTTAAAATTTTATTTTTATGGAAAATATTTTTAAAATTTTATTAAAAAATTGTTATTATAGAAAGTTTTTTAAAAATTTAATTTTTATAAAAAGTTTTGTCAAAATTTAATTTTTATAGAAAATTTTGTCAAAATTTAATTTTTATAGAAAATTTTGTCAAAATTTAATTTTTATAGAAAATTTTGTCAAAATTAAATTTTTATGGAAATTTTGTCAAAATTTTATTTGTATAGAAAATTTTGTCAAAGTTTTTTTTATATAGAATATTTCGACAAAATTTAATATTTATAGAAAAATTTTTCAAAATTTTTGTTTAAAGAAAATATCTTCTAAAATTTATTTTTATAAAAAAAAAATAAATTATTCTCTATAAAAAATGTTTAAATAATTTTTTTTTTTAATAAAAAATTTTGTCGAATTTTATTTTCATAGAAAATTTTGTCTAGCTTAGATTTCTATCGAAACTCTGGCCAAATATATCGAAAACTTCATAACTTTTGCTATTGGGTTGCCCAAAAAATAATTGCGGATTTTTTAAAAGAAAGTAAATGCATTTTTAATAAAACTTAGAATGAACTTTAATCAAATATACTTTTTTTACACTTTTTTTCTAAAGCAAGCTAAAAGTAACTGCTGATGCAATTACAGAGTCACAAGCTGTGAAAAAATTTGTCAACGCCGACTATATGAAAAATCCACAATTACTTTTTGGGCAACCCAATATTTTATTTAATACAAAATTTTATTAAAAATGTTTTATTATAGAAAATATCGTAAAAATTAAATTTTTATAAAAAGTCTTGTCAAAATTAAATTTTTATAGGAAATTTTGTCAAAATTTAATTTTTATGGAAATTTTGTCAAAATTAAATTTTTAAGGAAATTTTAGCCAAAATTTTATTTTTATAGAAAATTTTGTCAAAGTTTTATTTTTATAGAATATTCCGACAAAATTTAATATTTATATAAAAATTTTGTCAAAATTTTTGTTTAAAAAAAATATTGTCTAAATTTTATTTTTATAAAAAAAAATAAATTATTCTCTATAAAAAATATTTAAAAAAATTTTTTTTAAATAAAAAATTTTGTCGAAATTTATTTTCATAGAAAATTTTGTCTAGCTTAGAGTTCTATCGAAACTGTGTCCAAATATATCGAAAACTTCATAACTTTTGCTTTTTTGCTATTTCAAGTGGCACCGGCTTTTGGACCTTTGCCATACATCTATCCATCTCTAGATCTTTGTAATGTCATTCGTAAATTAAGCGGAAAATAATGTGGCCGCAGGTTTGGTCACCCCTAAAACAAGGATTTGTCAACTACAGAAACCCACTTTACAAAGCATAGTAGCAGTAAGTGAAAAAAAAAAATTACTAGCACTATGAGCATCACTTGCTTCCAAGAAGCTCAAATAGCAAATTTACCTATCTATATCCCTCATATATTAGTAGTGGTAGTAGTGAGAGAGCAAACAAATGTCCCAAGTTTTTCTTCCTCACTAACCGAAATATTTATAATTCTTCCTCTGTATTTGTGTATGTGTGTAGATCAATTCGTTTCGCGAGGTGTCATATATGAACTTTCCCTCCAAACATTTGGAAGTGACTTTCTCACTCCCTCCCAGAATAGTCACTTTTTAGGTCCTTTTGTATGATAGTTTGTAGAGATTTCAAGATTTACAACAACAAAATACATTACTGTCGGAATTCTATCATTCATTTTTCGCTAATTAGTTTCTCATAATCAACTGTTATTGCTACAAATTTAAAAATAGATTTTTTGTTGTTGTTTTGGACGCTAACTCAAAAAACCCCAAACAAGAGAATGTATGTTAACTTAGCCTTCTGTAATGAAGAAAGGCCGGTAGCACAGAGGGATAGCATACGCCTCACAATCGTAAGGTTGGCTGTTCAAATCCCAGTCAGGGAAAATCATTGCAAATAAAATCTTCGATTATTAATCTTGATTTGGAAAAGAGATAAATTAGAAAGAGAAATAAACATAGCCTCACTCTAAAAGGTAAAAAAAAAACATTTGGGAAATTAAAAATTTATTTTTATAAATGACGTTGATAATCGAATTTTACACTTTTTTTAGTCCCCATTTAGTCACTCATGGGTATATATCGCCAAGTGGCACGTTTTCTCCCGTACCGAGACACTAATTAGAGTAAAAAATGATATCGCCTGAGATTGTTTCCAACTTCCTTGAGTGCAGATTTAGTGACTCGCACGATAGAAAATGTTTGGAGGGTTATGGCTTGCCAACACTCACAACACTACCACACACCATGAGAAGACCACCATAGAAAGTAAAACTATAAAATACATACAGCGTGTGTGTGTGTGTGCATATGCCTGTGTGTATTATCACACACGCCCTGCCAACGTTCATAGGCACGGGTGAGTGGTAGTTCGTTTTGGGGGGTTTTTTAACCCCACCTCTTACCTTTTTTACATCGCTCATCCTCTCTGCAAACAGGCGGCAATTATTATTATTAAATCCCATTATTATCACATAACATATCCTGTGGTGGGGTCTTTTGAGCAAGCGAGCGCATGTCAAACAAATGGAAATAATAAATCTGCTTGGATTTTTGTTCCATCACCATGAATGTTTTGTGATGTTTGCATTTTTGGTGTGTGTTTAAATGTTTATGGTACTGTCAAAAATAATAAATTGGTCACGTGATCCATGAAAATATTGTAGGCAAGCAATTGTTATGAAAATTTGTCAACCTTTGTTAGGTTTTCTTTCTTGTAAAACTAAGATTTGTAGGAAATTTTAATATGCAAAAGGCAAATAATAACATTTTGTACTAAGTTCAGAGATTAACCATGGGAAAGATAACGCGGACCTTTAACAGTCATGTTCAAGTTTTTTTTTTTTGAAAAATGTAGCTAATATTTTTTTTTCATAGAAAATATTTTCAAAATTTGATTTTCATAGAAAAGTTACAGAATTTTGAATTTAATAAAAAAAATTTAAAAATTTGTAATTCATAGAAAATTATGTCAAAATTTGATTTTCATAGAAAAAGTTTTATAAATTAAATTTTCAAAGAAAATTTCAGCGAAAGTTTATTTCTATAGAAAATTACATCAATATTACCATGGTAAATGACTGCATGAATGAGAAAGAATGAGAAAAATGGCAACAAAAAATCTTAAAATATCTCATACAATGTTGTGAAGTTTAACTTTTTATACCCTCCACCATAGGATGGGGGTATACTAATCTCGTCATTCTGTTTGTAACTCCTCGAAATATTTGTCTAAGACACCATTCGTCCGTCCGTGTGTCTGTTGAAAGCACGCTAACTTTCAAAGGTTTTGTAAAAATACTTCTTATTAGTGAAGGTCGACTGGGACTATAAATAGGCCATATTGGTCCATGTTTTGAGACAGCTGCCATATAAACCGATCTTAGATCTTTACTTCTTGAGCCAATAGAGGACGCGATTCTTATCCGATTTGATTGAAGTTTTGCATGAAGTGTTCTATTATGACTTCCAACAACTGTTTTAAATATGGTTCAAATCGGTCCATAACCTGATATAGCTGCCATATAAACCGATCTTTAATCTTGATTTCTTGGGCCAATAGAGGGCGCCATTCTTATCCGATTTGATTGAAATTTTAAGGTGTTTTGTGATGATTTCCAACAACTAGGCTGAGTATGGTTCAAATCGGTCCCTAACCTGATATAGCTGTCATATAAACCGATCTGGGGCCTTGACTTCTTGAGCCTCTAGAGGTCGCAATTCTTATCCGATTTGGTTGAAATTTTGCATGATGTGTTCTGTTATGAATTTCAACGACTATTCTAAGTATGGTTCAAATCGGTCTATAACCTGATATAGCTGTCATATAAACCGATCTTCAATCTTGACTTTTTGGGCCAATAGAGGGCGCCATTCTCATCCGATTTGATTGAAATTTTACATGAGGTGTTCTGTTATGATTTCCAACAACAAGGCTGAGTATGGTTCAAATCAGTCCATAACCTGATATAGCTGTCATATAAACCGATCTTATATCTTCACTTCTTGAGCCTCTAGAGAGCGCAATTCTTAGTCATTAGGGGTCGCAAATCTTATCCGATTTGGTTGAAATTTTGCATGAGGTGTTCATATAAACCGATCTGGGACCTTGATTTCTTGAGCCTCTAGAGGGCCCAATTCCTATCCGATTTGGCTTAAATTTTGCATGAGGTAATTCGTTATGACTTTCAACAACTGTGGTAAGTATGTTTAAAATCGGTCTATAATCTGATATAGCTGCCATATAAACCGATCTTGAATCTTGACTTCTTGAGCCAATAGAGGCGCAACTCTTATCCGATTTGATGAAATGTTCTGTTATGATTTTGTTGTTATGATTTCCAACAACTGTGCTAAGTATGGTTCAAATCGGTACATAACCTGATATAGCCGATCTGTGGCCTAGACTTCTTAAGCCTCTAGAGGGCGCAATTCTTATTCAATTTGGCTGAATTTTAGCATGACGTGTTTCGTTATGACTTTCAACAACTGTGGCCAATATGGTTCAAATCGGTCCATAACCTGATATAGCTGCCATATAAACCGATCTGGGATCTTGACTCTTGAGCCCCTAGAGGGCGCAATTATTATTAAATTTAGCTGAAATATTGCACCAAGGCTTCTCCCATGACCTTCAACAAACGTGTCAAATATGGTCTGAATCGGTCTTTAGCCTGATACAGCTCCCCTTTAAACCGACCTCTCTATTTTACTTCTTGAGCCTCTAAAGGGCGCAGTTTTTATTCGATTTGGCGAAAATTTTACACAATGACTTCCACTATGGACTCCAACATTCAATTCAATCAACATACCAATTCTTTTCTTTTATCCTTTGTTTGCCTTAAAAGAGTTACCCGGAAAAGAACTCCACAAATGCGATCCATGGTGAAGGGTATATAAGATTCGCCCCGGCCTAACTTTGCAAGCTTTTACTTGTTTGCTCTCTTCTCTGTGTCAAATTCTTATAAAATACCATAGGCATACATGCGTATGTCCCCGTTCACCCTTGGTGTCTCTTATCCGCCAGCACACACTTTAATGCCCATCGATAAATTCATATTTGCGGATTGAATGTAACGCATTGTATTGCAACAGGAAAATAATTGCATTGTCCATGATCGAACTTCTGCACTTCAACACATTGTAAGCGAAGAAAAAATATTCGAATAGGCCCCCACCCGCCTCTCTGTCCACAGACAAACTCATCAATATCATCGTCATTATCATTACTATGGGCAAATAAATGCAGACTAAACGGGAACCAGTAAGACCACATGAGCAAGGGTACACACAAAAAAAAATCCCAAAAGATTTATTTCTTCATAGAAGGATTTTGGTAAGGATTTAGAGCCAAAGTAGCAAGACTTTAAAATAAGGATCTTATCCATATTTTCTTCTTCTCTAACTATAGTACAATTTTCCCCAAATCAATTTCTTAACTTTCTAAGTTTTTTGACTTTCATTTAAAGAATTTAGATCCTTAATATTACGTGAAGATACAACTCTGTATTGCAACGGGCAAACCAGGGTTGATTTAAGAAGTTTAAGTTAAGGCTAACAACAAAAAACTCAACGATACATGACTGTGGAGATGGTTGCACGAATTCCCACTGGGCTGTCAAACATATGTAAACTGTCAAATTGACATTCTAGTTTTTATGAGCATTATCTTGTACTGCAGCTTTAAAATTAAAAACTGTGGTAAACTGTTAATAAAAACAATAAAAATTCGAAAAAAATATGAACCCACTTAAAAACATTAACAAATTATTTGGCGTTCGAGTGGGATTTGACTACAATACTGAAGCTGGAAAATTTCATCAGCTTAGCTACCGACTCAAACTAAACATTGAGAGAGAGAGAGAGAGAGAGAGAGAGAGAAATATAAGTCATATGGTTGTGTACAACTATGGCACAATGCATACTTCAACTCGAAAATGGAAACTTAATCAATGATGGCAATTTTTTTTTTAATTTCACAAAATTTAAAATATCCTTAAAGTTAAAGTTTTCTTCAGTGTATCATGATGCATCATCCGCATCCTCATACTCCATAGGTCCATTCGTTGCTGCCATTCTGTCTATGCCAGTTAAAACAAGACTGAGAGGTCTTGCCTTGCATTTCAATGCGAAGCAGTAACCCGCAACCGACTGACTGGTTTAATTACAAAAGAATACTCGTGGTGGAAGAAGAGAACAAAGCAGAAACCCCAATAACCAAAAAGGAAACTTGACCATAACAGTACGTACCATCATCATCATAATTGTCGGGAGCATTAGTTAACAGATTTGAGCGTTTTGCTATGCACAAAGCCACGCTTTAAGCGAAAATTATGGCATCGCAAAGCATAGGGTTGCCAATATTATTTTTAATTTCTTACACTTTCCCGTGGTAACAAGGGAACGGGTATTAAAATTATCTTTCCCCAAGGGAAAGAATAATTAAAATTACCCATCCTCAAAAGGAAATACCTTTCTACAAGGGAAAGGGTACCACACTAACCTTTCCCGAGAGAAAGGGTACCACACTAACCTTTCCCAAGAGAAAGGGTATCACACCAAAAACATTCTCAAGGGAAATGTTATCACACCAAACATTCCCAAGGGAAAGGGTAATACATTAATCTTTCCCACGGGAAAGGGTAATAAAACTACCCTTTCGCTTGGAAAAGGGTTAAAAACTACCTTTTCCCTTGAAAAAGGGTAAAACACTACACTATCCCTTGGAAAAGAGTAAAACAACTACCCTTTTCTTTGGAAAAGAGTAAACCACTACCTCTTCTCTTGGAAAAGAGTAAAAAAAATACCATTTCCGTTGGATAGGGCAAAAGAAATACCCTTTCACATGGAAAAGTGTACATCAACTATCCTTTCCCTTATAAAAGGGTAAAAAACACCCTTTCCCCTTGAAAAAGGTTACAAAACACTATCCTTTTCCTGGAAAATGGTAATAAAACTACCCTTACCCTTGCAAAATGGTAAAACACCTAGCCCTTCTCTTGGAAAAGGGTAAAAAGCTAGCCTTTTCCATGGAAAAGGGTATTAAAACTATTCCTTCCCTTGGAAAAGGGTTCTACAACAACCCTTTCACTTGGAAAAGGTACTAATACTATCCATTCCCTTCGAAAGGGGTACGAAAACTAACCTTTGCTTCGGAAAGGGGTACTTAAACTACCCTATCTCTTGGAAAAGGGCTTTAAACTACACCATTTCCCTTGGAAATGTTAATAAAAGTACCCTTTCCTTCGGCAAATGGTTATAAAATTACCCTTTCCCTTGAAAAATGGTAAAAAAATAACCCCTTACCCTGGAAAAAGGTAATAAAACTAACCTTTGCCTGTAAAAAGGTTAATAAAGCTACCCTTTCCCATAAAAAAGCGTAATAAAGCCATCCAGCCAACCATTTCCCTTGGAAAAGGGTACAAAAATTACTCTTTCCCTTGGAAAAGGGTACAAAAATTACTCTTTCCCTTGGAAAAGGGTAATAAAACTACCCTTTCCTTAGAAAAGGGTAATATCTCTTGGAAAAGGGTACTTAAACTACCACTTCCCTTGTAAAAGGGTACTAAGACCACACTTTCCCTTGGAAAAGGATAATAAAACAATCCTTTTCTTTGCAAAAGGTTATACAACTACCCTTTTCCTTGGAAAAGGATAATAAAATAACCACATCCCTTGGAAAAGTGTAAAAAAATAACTACCTTTTCCCTTTGAAAAGGATAATAAAACAACCCTTTCCCTTGGAAACTACCCTTTCCCTTGGAAAAGGGTTATAAAACTACCCTTTCCTTTGGAAAAGGGTAACATAACAACTCTCTCCGTTGGAAAAGGGCAAAACAACTATCCTTTCCCTTGGACAATGGTAAAAAATACCCCTTCCCTTTGAAAGGGGTACTTAAACTACCCTTTTTCTTGCAAAAGGGTACTAAAACCATCCTTTCGCTTGGAAAAGGGTACTAAAACTACTCTTTGCCTTGAAAGAGAGAACTGAAACTAACCTTTCCCTTGGAAGAGGGTACTAAAACTATCCTCTCCCCTGAAAAAGGGTACTAAACCTAACCATTTCCTTGGAAGAGGGTACTTAAACAAACCTTTTCCTTGGAAAAGGGTACTCGAACTATCCATTCCATTGGAAAAGGGTACTAAAACTTCCCATTCCCTTGGAAAAGGGTACTAAAACTACCCTTTGCCTCGGAAAAGGGTACTTAAACTACCCTTTGCCTCGGAAAAGGGTACTAAAACTACCCTTTCCCTTGGAAAAGGGTACTAAACCTAGCCTTTACCTTGGAACAGGGTACTTAAACAAACCTTTTCACTTGTAAAAGGGTACTAAGACTACCCTTTCACTTAGAAAAGAGTACTAAAACTACCCATTCCATTGGAAAAGGGTACTAAAACTACCTATTCCCTTGGAAAATGGTAGTAAACCCAATCTTTCGCTTGGAAGAGGGTACTTAAACAAACCTTTTCATTTGTAAAAGGGTACTAAGACCACCCTCTCACTTGGAAAAGGGTACTAATACTACCCATTCCATTGGAAAAGGGTACTAAAACTACCCATTCCCTTGGGAAAGGGTACTAAAACTACCCTTTACCTCGGAAAAGAGTACTAAATTTTCTATTTCCCTAAGATAAGGGTACTAGATCTAACATTTCCCTTGGAAAAGGGTACTAAAACTAACCTCCACTTGGAAAAGGGTACGAAAGCTACCCGTTTCCTAAGAAAGGGGTACGAAAACTACTCGGAAAAGGGTGCATTAACTACCCTTTTTCTGGAAAACGCCATTTAACGACCCTTTCCCTTGGAATTGGTAATAGAACTACCTTTTCCCTTGACAAAGGGTAATAAAACTACTTTCCCTTCCAACTTTCCCTTGGAAACTACTTACTAAGATCTGGGTGGTATGGTTTATATTATGGCAATATGGCTACTTATTTACTACCTCGCAATCACGGCAGCCCTAAAAAACCATCACAAATTTAAACTTTTCAAAAAGTCAACAAGAATCACAATCACAACAAGAGTCATCCAAACAAATGGAGGTTCGCTTAGTCAGCTGAAGAGGTTTTGATGTTGGCGGCAAGGGGAGAAAAGCTAAAAATTGCAGCATTGCAGTGTGGGGAATGATAAAAGATGATAAAGTGCCTTGGGGCGTATTTGATGTTTAGTTCTTGTTTTTTTGTTGTTTTTGTATCACATGTTGCCGCTGTTGCCCCTGCAAGCTTTGCTACTCTCTGGCTAGCAGAGTGGTTCCAATTTATTATTCATTTCATTTCAATTGTCCTTTTTATGCTCTTTGCATTGCTTGGCGGCTTTTCTTCCTGCTCCCATACAGCCTCAAATACCCATTTGGATCATGGGTATGGGCAGCTTGTTATAATTATTGCCGTTGTTCAGGGCTTTGTTGTTTTTCTTGTTGATGATGATGAAGTTTGTCTTGCTGGCTGATGCTCTTTTCATTTTTATTTAATTGTTGACCTAAGTGGCACTTTAGTTGTTGTTTTTGTTATTGCTACCGAGTGGAGTTGCTGCAGCTGCCTAATGCGAAGTTTGTGTCGCCGCCACCGCCACTGCCGCCGTTGTGTTATTATTTATTATGTATTTTGATTGCTTTTCATTACATTTGCTACCGTCTAACCGGCCGTCCGTTCGTTTTTTGAACGGCCCGCCGAGAGTCGAGAGTTGTTGGCCAAAATCAAGTGGTATTCTGGTATTCTTTGCCAAACTAATTCACTCAAATAGACAAAATTAAGAGGACCATCGAAAGTGCCGATGGTTGGGTCGGTTGTTTGGCGAGTTGTCTTTTGCGGTTGCTGAATATGAGCAGATAATTGCATTTGTTTGATTGCCGAAGGCTTGAACAAATTCAAAGGGTGGGCAGCCATTGATATCTCCAGTCAATTTGGATAAACAGCAAAAGAAAAACAAAATACTGGGAATAATTTGGGATAGGTTGAGGAGAAGAGTAATTCAAAGCGTTAAGATGCTGATGACATTTATCTGTAACAAGGTTTGAGTACCTCATCTAGATAAGTCTTAAAAACGGAAATATTGTCGTTATGGAATTGGCCTACTGTGATATCCCAGTGTGAGAATGTAAAGGAGAAGAATGAATGAAAGAAGATGTGAGTGCCTAGAACAAAGGTGGAAATAAATCCGGGTTTTTAGCTCTTCGCAAAGCAATGACGTGTGTGTTTATGCAAACTTAAAGTGTGCTCGCCCATGAAGATAACATAATTGTGTCTCCTGTATGACCCTATTTCATCCTGTCCTGTCGATGTCCTTAGCGGTACCGCTCAGAGATACGTTTACAAACTTGTGTAGTTTCGAGAAGAAGAATCTCTCGAAAGAAAGAGTGAATGTCCTGTCAGAGCAATTCCGTTCTGTCGGTATATTTTTCGAAACATCCGAGAGATACATTTGCAAAATCGCGAACAGAGTCTCGAAAAGGGAGAGAACCACAATGAACCACAATTCCTCGTTTATAAAAGATTTTCTCATCCTTCCCTGAGAGTCGATAGTATTCAAAGCATAATTCAAAATAGCGTGCGATGAAGACCACAAGACCCTGCGATAACGACAAAACTTCTGCGATTGTCTCTAAGCTGATACTACTTTCTCCGCAAAAAAGGCTGTTAAAATTACCCGTTCACCGAGGGAAAGATACAAAAACTATCATTTCCTCTAAGGTAGGGTACTAAAACTAACACTACCCATTCCCCGAGGAAAGGGTACTAAAAGTATTTATTTTCATGTGAAAAAAACTACCGTTTCCCGCAGGAGAGATTACTGAAAATACCCTTTCCCAGAGCAAAGACTACTGAAAATACCCCTTCCCCGAGGAAAGGGTACTGAAACAACACTTTCGTGAGGAAAGGGTACTGAAACTACCCTTTCGCCTAGCGAAGAGTACTGAAACTACAATTTCCCCGAGAAAAGGGTATTAAAACTACCCTGTCCCCGAGAAAAGTGTACTGAAACTACCATTTCCCAAAGGGAAGGGTGCTGAAACTATCATCTTCCCCGTAGGAGGGTACTAAAACTATCATCTCTCTGAGGAAAACATAATAAAACTACCCTTTTTCCCGAGGGAAGGGTTCGAAAAATACCCTTTTTCAGAGACAAGGGTTCAAAAAATAAACATTTCAAAGAAAAGAGTACAAAAACTACGCTTTTCCCGAGTTAAGGGTATTAAAACTAATCTTTTTCCGAGAAAAGAATAAAAACATCTCCTTTCTTGACGGTAGGGTACTAAAACTACCCTTTTTCCAAGGAAACGGTACTAAAACTATTCTTTTTCTCGAGGTAAGGGTACTGAAATTAACCTTTCCCCTTTCTCTTTCTTGATGGTAGGGTACTAAAACTACCCTTTTTCCGAGGAAACGGTACTAAAACTACCCTTTTTCCGAGGAAACGGTACAAAAACTATTCTTTTTCTCGAGGTAAGGGTACTGAAATTACCCTTTCCCTGAGGAAAGTGTGCTGTAACTAAACTTTTCCCGAGGAAAGGGTACTGAAACTACCCTTTCCCCGAGCAAAGGGTATAAAAACTACCCATTCCCAAGGCAAGTGTACTGAAATTACGCTTTGCTCCAGAGAAGGGCCCAAAAAACTACATTTTTTTCCTAGGGAAGGTATCAAAACAACTCTTTCCCCGAGAAAAGTATACTGAAACCACACTTTCGCGAGGGTACTGAAACTACCGTTTCCCCGTGGAAAGGATACTGAAACTACCCTTTCGCCAAGAAAAGGGTACTCAAAAAACTCTTTCGCAGGGAAAGGGTACGGAAACTACCCTTTTCCCGATCGAACGGTACTGAAACTACCGTTTCCCCGAGGAAAGGGTACTGAAGCTACCCTTTCCCTGAGGGATGGGTATTGCAACTACCCTTTCCCCGAGCGAATGGTATTGAAACTACGCTTTCCCCCTGGAAAGGGTACTGAAACTACCCTTTACCCGAGGAAAGGGAACTGCAACTAACCCTTCGCCGAGGAAGGGTACAGAAACTATCCTTTCCCCGAGGAAAAGGAACTGAAACTACCCTTTTCCCGAGGAAAGGGTACTGAAACTACCCTTTTCCCGAGGAAAGGGTACTGAAACTATCCTTTCCCCGAGGAAAGGGTACTTATACTACCCTTTCCCCGGGGAAAGGATACTGAAACTATCCCTTTCCTGAGGAAAGGATACTGAAACTACGCTTTCCCTGAGGACAGGTACTGAAACTACCATTTTCGCGGGGAAGGGTGCAAGAGCTACCCTTTTGCCGAGGGAAAGGTGTTAAATCCCTGTTCTTAAAGAAAGGGTACTAAAAATAACATTTCCTTGATGAAAGGGTACTAAAATTACCCTTTCCTTGAGGGAAGGGTACTAAAAATACCCTTTCCCTAAGGAAGGGTAATAAAACCACACTTTCCCCTAAGGAAGGGTACTGAAACTACCCTTTCCCTAAGGGAAAGGTACTAAAACTACCCTTTCCCCCAAAGGAAGAGTACTAAAGCTACCCTCTCCTCTAGGGAAGGGTACCAAAGCCAGTCTCTACCCTAGAGATGGGTACTAAAACTACGCTTTCCCCTAGGTAAGGGTACTAAAACTAGCCTTTCCCTTAGGAAAGGTACTAAAACTACCCCTTTCCCTACGGAAGGGTACCAAATCCACCCTTTACCAAAGAAGAGGTTGTAAAAACTATCCTTTATCGAAAAACGGGTGCTAAAACTACCCTTTTCCCTATGAATGGGTACTATAACTACCCTTACTCCTAGGGAAGGGTACTAAAACTTTCCTTTCCCCTGCGGAAGAGTACTTTAAATACGGTTTCCACTAGGGAAGGATACCAAAACTAACCTTGCCTCGAGGGACATTAACCAAACCTACCTTTTACCCAAGGGAAGGTTACTATAACTACACGTTTCCGATGGCAAGGATACAATAACTATCATTTCTCTAAGGAAAGGGTAGTAAAACAACTCCAAAATTTTTCCGTTTCCTGTTTTTCCTGATGTGAAAACGTCTGATCTATTCATAAGGCAATCGGATGAAAGGACGCTGTTCAGATTGTTGCAAGCTCAATTTCAGAGGCTAGCGCTCTACACTGTAGGGGGTTAGCGCTACCGCAGACTGACCACCTGGCAAGAGTGTTCATAATGTATAATGGCAGGTTGCATGTGGTGGTGCCTACCATGACGGAGTGGCAGAAGGATTGTCGAAAGTTAGGCAATTTTAATAGGAATCGAAAATGGACAGTGGAACCGGATGTGGTATCCATAGCGTTAAACTACTAATGGATGTCTCCCTTCGTGTCAAAGACGTTTGCAGTATCTTCCAGGCGTAGGGCTTTGCGATTGTCAGAGCTGCAAAGATTGTGTTATCAACAGACATCAACCGGTCGGATATGTGCATATGTAGTGATAGCCAGGTGGCGTTTAAGTCCCTTACGAGCATAGGATCCCAAGCGCTGCGTCTCTGTTGGGACTATCTGGGGTACAGCACAAGGCGGTTATAAGGATGTGACAGGAAATGAAAGGGTTGATTTTCTTGCGAGGGAGGAAGCTGCTTCCTGCTTCCCGTATCAAGATCACAGGTATTTGACAGCCTGTCTCATATATCTATTATGGATATACATATCTATCTCCTTTGGCAGCCAGAATTAAGACGTAGTTGCTTACTTTGATTTGGTTAATCCAACACTTTTTTTATACCTTTAACGATTTTCCATATTTTTTATGAGACACTTAAATTACATGCTGTCAAAACTTAAACTCCACATCTAAGCTCATCTATTAACATAAAGAGGGGTGACCATTAGTTATTAATTACAACCTGTTTTGTGGACATTAAGGGATTATTGCGTATGCGCTTAGAAGTTGAATACAATGGTATCTGTCTAAGCACAAAGTGGAATATTCAAGCCCCGAGAGAAATTCAACTGTCCCGCAAGTCGGCAGCTTGATTCACTGGGCACTCGTATGTATCAAAGCCATAATGTGTGCAGTACTTCATGTAAGTAAAGTGTTTGCTTTTGTTTCTTTTGATGGTGGTGCTGATGCTGATGCTGGCGGTGATGCTGTTGCTCCTGTAGGTCCAGCCGATGATGTTGGCCGTTGGGTCGCGATATTCTTGTCTCGCTATTGAGGCTGCTGTCGCCGTTGGTTGATGGACAGGCATCATATTGCGTGCAGGTAAACGTTCGCATCATGCCATGATAATGGCAATGCATCACAGCGAAATTATTTTTCATTCGTTTGTTGCTCTCCAATGTTTCGATAGTTGGATGGACAGATAGACGACGTTGAGCGGATGAGCACTTGAAAAAGTATGCAAATATGGTCGCCGTCGTCGTAGTCGCCACCATTCATTCCAATTATAATAAGTGACCGCCGTTGCCATCCACTTGAGTTTCTTCCTCTTCTTTGAAATGACTGTAATTTCTTTCGATGTTGTTGTTCATTTGCTTGGTTTTCGTTTTTGTTGTGTTTATATTTAATTTGATTGTTTGTTTAAGCTGGCATTGATTGTCGCATTTTCCCTGCACTGCTCCGGTGGGTTGGTTGGTGTACCCAATAACAGATTTCTGAAACCATAACCTGTAGATGGATGTCTATATTGAAGATGAGGTAGCAGCAGGCAGCATCAGCAGCCTGAACTCAGTGGTGGCAAAGAACGACATACACTGTGTATAAGCAAAAAATTCATTTTTGCCAAGGAGAGTAGTTTTAATTTTGCTTTAAGTTATTAAAGTGCCCAAAGTTGTATTCTGGAATCGTTTAGAATTGAGGCCTCAAGAGCCTTAAGTATTCCAGGATACGGATTTATGTCTAGAATTTCCCTAGGAGCTTCATGATTTCGAAAGATGATAAGACGGACTGATGCAACTAGACAAAATGTCAAGACAATCAGTTTTTATGGGGTAGATACTTAAACTTGGGACTCTATAACATTTTGAAATATCGATCTACAGGCATACCTGTCCGTCCGACTTACGAAATTAGAAAGTGTTTAGGAATGACGGACAAACACACACAATTTATAGCCTCCTCTTTGTTGTCATATTTAACTTAAAATGCTTGTATCGCCCAAAGTGGAATTCGACAAAATATTCGTATATGCCAGCGCAGAGGATTGCATGTCCGCCAATGTTTCTGAATGGCTGGGTACGAATCCTGGTGAGAACATAAAAAGGAATTCAGCGGTGGTTATCACTTCCTAATGCTGGCGACGTTTGTAAGGCACTAACTACTAAGGTTCCCATGAACATTCCATTAAGGAACAGAGCATACTTCTCTCATATCAATGAGTGCAGTCCGATCAATGTTAAGCTCAATGATAAGGGGCCTCCTTTTTTATACTCTGTCCGGATGGCGTGCGACACTACTTGGTATAGAAGTTTTAACATGGCAGGATATCTTACAAACTTAGCCAGCACTAGTTAGGGTGTAGCCGCGGTTGAAAAAATGTTCTGATATTCACGCTGGCACCTTTGCGCCATGATGGCACTATGCAATGTAAAAACTTCTCTTCAAAGGGTGTCGCACTTCGCCACGCCGTTCGGACTCGACTGTAAAAAGGAGGCCCCTTACCATTGAAATTAAAATGCTTGCACCTCCCAAAAAAATCTGCAAATCAGCAAAATCTAGGGGCCGTAGAACCCTAATGGGAGTTCGTTTTATATGGGAGCTTATATCAGTTATTGATGGATTTGGTTCATATTTGCCTCTCCGTGCCTCTCCGATATGTCAGTCATATCGGACAATTGTGACTTCCTGAGGCTCAAGAGGTTAAATCGGCTGATCAGTTTATATGGTAGCGATATCAAGTAATAGACCGATAAAAACTGAGGATTTTAGGGGCTCAAATCGAAGGACCGCTTTACATGGGAGCTTTATCCAAATCTAAACCGATATGTCCTATTTGCAATCCTCAACGAACTACATCAATTTCGAGCGCTATCGTTATTTCGAGAGACTGAGTGACGGACATGGCTAGAGGCTAGATGTACCCAAAATGCCAAGACGATCAAAAATGTATTTTCTTTATAGGTTCAAAGATCAATATTTCGAGGTGTAACAAACGGAATGACTATATTAGTATAGCCGCCATCCAATGGCGGTGGGTTAAAAAAATGAGCGGATTTCCAATCCGCCTATGTCACTATATATTACGCCTATGTCACCTGGATGGTGGTTGATGTTCACCGAGTTATTTCCAGTAAAGAGGCAGTTTTAAAGGCCAGGAGTAGGCTCACAATGGATTACAAAGAACCAAAAGCTGCGATGTTGGTATAAGGCAGCAGCATATCGTTATTCTCTGCTACAGATGTGAGTACTTTGACACCTGAAGTCGAGAGTAATGCTTTTAGCGCCCAACCAGTTGTCAGACTTTCAAATGAGGAAGAGATGGATAGCCCAAAGCGATGCTACCCTCAACGCTGCGGTGGCCTCTAGTAAGGGGATGTACCCTCCTAGTATTCCACAGATATCTTGTCACCATTATCCTCTCCAATATTTTTGCAATTAAGAGGATGAGACTGAAGCCCGGATACGATATTGGATTATTCCTCACTCGTTCAGGAGATTTCAGAAGTACTACGACTCGGGCACATTTCCAAGTACGAGAGAAATAACCTATTTTGACGCACCAGTTGACGATCGACTCAACGTGATCTGGTATAACCTTCCAAATGCTTTTACATATCTGTTCAGTCCTAACATTCATGCCGACAGACACTGTCCACTATCTTGACTCTTACCAAACAGGAAGGAGGCGTTCGTACTCACCTGCATTAGGAAAGAAATTTTCCACTGAAACCTTAGCACACCCGTTACAAAAAGTCAAATACATTGCCCCCCTCTCTTAAAACTCCCAAGTTGCCGTGGCAACAGGATAGTGTTGACCAGCAAGCCGGTACATGCGGTATACCTTACCCCACAGATGTTTTTTATTGAAGTTATCTTCTTTGCCCCTAAATTGTAAGTTCTGAGATTGCAAAAGGTAGTCTCGGCGGGCGATCTCAAATTGTGTAAGGTGATATTGCCACCAAATCAATAGTCGTTTGTAAGTCCTCAGATTGTTAAGGTAGTTGCGGTGAGCGATCACAAAATGCGTAAAGGGGTATTGTATTCAAGCAGGGACGTCAAGCGTCATCATCATTAAGCACAGTAAGGTAGACATCAGGGAATGTTAGGAGATAAACACCTTCTCTGAGGATGCACGTTACGTATAGATTGGGTGCCGGGTCATCCAAGAGTAAGGAGGAATGAAAGGACCAAAGATTTGGCCGTGAATGCCAGAGGACTGCTGCCAATAAAATTGGCGAATCCAAAATCTTTCGGGGCGATGCAATCCGAATTAAGAGCGTGGGCGACGAATGCGCAATATGAAGAAAAATTCTCAAGAAGTGCAATCGGGAGAGCCGCCATGGAAGAAGTCATTGTGCAAAATTTCAGCCAAATCGGATAAGAATTGCGCTATCTAGAAGTTCAAGAAGTGCAATCGAGAGATCGGTTTACATGGGAGCTATATCAGGTTTTGTACCGATACTTGGCACATCTATTGTATGCCATAGAAAGCGTCACAGTAAAAAATCCAAGTCGGAAAAAATTTAGATCTCTAGAGGCTCAAGAAGCCAAATGGGTTTAAATGGCAGCTATATCAAAATATGGACCAATTTGGCCCATTTACAATTTCAACCAACCTGCCCTACGAAGTATTTGTGCAAAATTTCAAACACCTATCTTCACTACTTCAAAAGTTATCATGCTTTCGACACGCAGACGGACGGATATGGATAAATAGACTTAGAATATCAAGAGTATATACACTTTTTGGGTCTCAGATCATTATTTCAATGAGATAATATACCTCTATTCTATGCTGGAAGTTATAAAAATGAATGCCCATTCGCTGAAATAAATATCTCTTTTATAGCGTGGAACAGTCTAATGTCCATTGTGGCATGGGTCGGATTAATGTGCACAACCGCTTTTTAACCTAGCCTAAAATAACCTAGTTCGAGGGCCATTTCTTAAACCCCTAAGAATTCTATTTTCAGCCGATTCGGCTGAATTTTAATATGCATAAATATGACTTATATTTTTAAATAAATGATGCTTATTTAATTGAATACACCTTCAACAAATTTTTTAACTTAAAACACTTGTACCTTTGACGTAGAATAGCTTTCCAAGCCCCTTGATCTTCGGCGCTCATTCTAAAATCTCTGACAACAAGTTTCGAGATGTCTCCCACCACTTTCCATCGGGCTTTTGGTCTTCCCGGTTTGCGTGTACCACCGTGTTTGACTTCTTTGCATGGAGCTTCTTCATCCATTCTGACAACATGACCTAACCAACGCAGCCGTTGTATTTTGATGCGAATAACTATACTATCGTCCTCATACAGTTCGTGGTTCATGCGTCACCTATATTCTCCATTAACGCAAACTGGTCCATATATTTTACGAAGAATCTTTCTCTCAAATACTCCAAATACTGCCTCATCTGCTTTCACAAGTATCCGTGCTTCAGAACCATATAGCAACACGGGTAGTATGAGTGTCTTGTATAGTGTTATCTTCGTCTGTTGAGAGGAGGCCTTGTTTCTAAACTGCTTACTTTGTCCAAAGTAGCATCTGTTTGCCAGTATTATTCTTCGCTTTATCTCAAAATTGTTGTCTTTTGTTTCGGTTACGGCGGTGCCGAGGTAGATAAAGTTATTGACGATCTTAGAGTTGTGGTTCCCAACTTTCTCTATTTTCTTTATCTGCTCGGTTGTGCAAGGTATTTTGGGAGTTGAAACCATACATTTCGTCTCATCTCCATTAACTGCCATTTCGTATAATTTAATAACTTAAAATGCTTGTACCTTCCATAGTAGATATTCAATAAATAATTTAATATAGAATTCATTAACTTAAAATGTTTGTAGCTCCACAACTTAGTTAATGAATATTAACTATTTTAGTTCAAATGCACAAAAAAATTCAATTTAAATACACTTAAAGTATTTCAGTTTTTAGTTTTTCCTGTTTTATAAAATAAAGTTAAAATTCTTCCTTCTTTAGTCATGCCAAAACATTGTCATATAAGTCATCGTGTTGAGACATTTACAATGTCCTCTTTTTATCTCAAAATTTTAGTTCGGTTTCTTTATATTCCTTTCTCTTCCATTCTATGTTTGTTTTATTTTGCCTTAACCACTGAGGTGTGCTTTATGGCACATCATTCGTGTGGGTCCTTAAAAAGACATCAAAAAAATATTCCACCCACTCACTTACCTGAAGCATTGTGATGATATGAGCTGTTCTTTGCTTTGACAAATATTGCGCACAATATTTCGTCTTGGCATTAATAATCAATGCAAATACACACATACTAAAACACACTCACACTCACTCCCTCTATTTTCTGAACATTCTCCTAGTGCTGGCCTCTTGTACTTTCTTATCTAAAAGAAACAATCGCATCATCACATCTATGGCACGACATCTTTACGCTTCGCTTCGCCAGTTCTCTAAGGAATTACATACCTTCTTTGTTCTTGTGTGCAGTTTGCCTTCAATATTTTTATGCCTTTCATGCAAATTTGTGTTGTGTGAAGGAGACAAAAGCCAGAGCAACGAAAAAGCAATTGTTCGTGATGTGAATACCCTGGAGAGTTGTCAGGCGACCTACATTCATTCATTCATGCATTCATCGAGAGGAATTTCGTCAGCGTTTGACAGACAGCATCAATGTCCTTGTGGCTATGTTCTTATGTGGTGATGTTTTTTTTTTTTTTTGGGGAGAGTGGGAGCCGTCTCCTAAATCTTTTATATCTAAGAAAAACATGCTGATCCTATTGAGAAACCTTTAAAATGCATTGGCCGAATGTTTAAAGGGAATTATTTTAAAAAGAAATTTTAGGTTTCCTAAAATTGCTATGGCCTTAAAATTAAAGACCAATAAGGAAAGCCTCTTAAAGCAAACTAAAAATGTTAACAACACTAGAAATGTCTACCAGTGACTGGGATGGGACAATTATACTCAAGGATTTGTATCAGTTGATCTGACATTCGAATTCTGAAAAAATTGAGTCTTCCCATGGTCATTAACTGCACTCATTTTGTAGGAAAATAAGCAAATATTATAACATATTTATGAGAGAAAATATTTATTAAATTTTCTTTTAAAGAACCCTGTAGTGAACATCAGAAAAGAAAATTTCAGCGATGATTATCCCCTCCTAATGCTGGCGACATTTGTGAGGAACTATGCCATTTATGAAAATGGTATGGCAGTCATGTGAAAACTTCTCCCAAAAGAGGTGCCGCAATGAGGCACGCCGTTCGGAATCGGTTATAAAAAGGAGGCCGCTTATCATTGAGCTTAAACTTGAATCGGGCCACACTCTATGCTATGAGAGAAGGTTACCCCTTTGTCTGAATGGTATAGGGCATAAGGGATACCAAGTAACCATTTTTCATTGGCCTTAAATTGACAACTTCCAGGCCAATTTAGTTCCTCTCTTATTGTAGACAATGACCACCATATGGTGCAACCTAGTTAAGACGATGCGCCACTCCCCTAATATTGATGACCCCGACAAACGGAATGTCAAAACTCTACACAGAGAAGTGGAAATTTCAGTTTTTCCTCCACCAGATTCCTAGTTTTGTTTTGGAGATATAAGCATTTTAAGTTTATTGGTAGAAGTTGCAATTTTGGTTCTCCCCAAAGAGATGTGGCACGCTGTTCGAACTTGGCTATAAAAAGGAGGCCCCTCATCATTAAGCTTTAACTTGAATCGACAGCACTCATTGATATTGAGAAGTTTGCCTATTTTCCTTAGCGGAATGTTCATGGGCAAATTTGCATTTCCTGTAGAATTTTTGGTGGGAGATTTTTTGAAGTTTCTACATTAGAAAATAAGCCAGAGGAGCCAGTTAGGACTTAGGCAGGTTAAGGACATAAAAGCATTTTAACTTCTTGTGAGTCAAAATATTGTCTTAGCGCACATAGTATAACTTAAGTAAGTATAAACCTTAAGCGCATTGCGTTGGCCCTAGAGGAGGCAAGATAAAAAAGGACGAAGTATCCAGATAGTGATCCAAAGAGCACATAGAAAAAAAAAGAGATCGGGCAACCAACGCACAAGAAAACAGAAAACAGCTAGGGACTCAAGGGAGGTGACCTCATAGGCAAGCTTTTTCAAGTCGACCACTTAAGGCTTCTGCAGCAGTTCAGAATGACGAGTGGGCTAAATGCTTGGAGGCTATCCAGGTACGAAAAGAAGTGTTTACCCATAATACTATGCGTGCTACCCGGAATTGCAAGGCAATATAAAAAATGTACTTGACGTCGCACAGTGGGCCAAATGGCAAAAAAATTGGAAATAAGTCTACAACTTTTTATCTGTTGATTTTAGCCATACAAAATGTTCTAGACATTTGTAGAGGAGGACATAGGCTTTCAGAAAAGTGCTGTTGTTGGTCCATATCTTTAATACAGGGTGAGCTACAGGGTGTCAAAGTTGACCACTTTTGACTTCTCCAAGCTTCTGGGGGCCATAACTTTTGATCTACTCAACCGATTTACATGATTTAGGACTCTAGAGAAAGAGCTTGACAAGATCTAAAAAACTTATGCATAAAGTACCATGCCATCGTGTACTGTTAAGGAGTTATGAATTGTTTAATTTTAAAATATGAAAATTTGGCCTTGGTTTTTTTCAGTGTTTTTTAAATAACTCCGTCAATTTTAAAGCTATAAACTTCATACTTCACACAAATTATGCCAGCATATGTGTGCATAAAATACAAAAGGAATCACGTGAATATCTTTGGCGGTTTAAAAATGGCATCGTTTTCAATATGAAAAATATTTTTTTTGTCAAAAAATTGCAAAATTTTTCAAAAAAGATACTCCCATTTCCTTTAAGTTTTCGCAAACTTTGGCCGTCAAAGCATTATCATTTCTTTCCATTTTCACAAAGTCGAGGTATTAAGAAAAGTTTTAAGTGCTAATTTGGCTAATTTCGATATCAAACAACACCGTTATCTTAAGACCAAAATGGCCAATTTTTTTACTAAACTTCAAAAGTTTCTCACTGGAAAAAAAGTTCCACGGGGATTTTTTCGCTTTTTTTGAACTTAAATGAAAGCTTAAAATGTTCCCAACATTTTAAGGTATGTCTCGCCATATCCTAGCCATAAATGAGATCGTAGCGATCAAAATACTGAAAAAAGTCAATTTTCAAGTAGTGCTATATTCATTGCTAAAAAACAAGTATTACGTCACATTTTATTGCAAAGATGTTAAATAAACTTTTATTTGGTAACACTTCTTCTACAAAACACAAAAAGAATCATGGAAATATCTCTATTCTATTCCATTTTATGGAACCGGCAATAAAAAAGTCAATTTTTCAAAAAAGTCGAATTTCCCAAATTTTGTTTTTGTTGTCCTAATTGCACATGACACACTATAGCCATATTTACGCAACATACCTTATCGTAAAGGAAATTTTCATACCTTTCCAACAATGTATAAAACATTTCTCAACTCGGATTCTATCTACTCTAAAATTCATTTACACTTCATTAAACTCTATATAAAAATGTCTATTTGTGAAATGGAACCTTATATGGGGCCTACACTAAAACATTGATAGATTTGCCCAGGGTTTACAATACAAATGTGTTAGAATAAAAAAAGGTCTCCTGCCAAAGTTTAAAAAAATTGGAATAAAAATATGTGTTTTAGAGCGAAAACACTTCGCATCGGCGTGCGTTTGTATAGTACCTACATCTATTTTTAATGTAAGCTGATGATTTTTGAATAAAAAGTAACCTAGAAATATACCTGCATATATATATATATTTGTGTTAAGATTTGATGCAGACAAATGTTACCTGTTTCGCTATGTCGAATTCCCAGGAAATCCACCGTATCAATGAATGTGAAAAAACCTACCCATAAAAAATTCATTGTCATTTTTTTTAACCAAATTCGAGTCCAGGTAAATAATTATAGAAGAGTAAGTAAAAAGAGGCACTTTGGACCCCTTTTTACGATTGCGTCTGATACCTGAAATGGGTCATTAATTGTGAATATATTGCATAAATATTTGAACAAAATCCAAATTTTCTTCATTATATTTTGTAGAGGCGTAAAGGACATTTATAAGTTATGGAAGTCATACTGAAGTATTCCACTCTTTCGAAAATTGTATGGGACATCAAAAATGATTCCAAATCATACACGGAGTCATTTAAGGAACTTGTTTACACTTTGGACCACATATATGGAATAAGGCTAAATAAAGACGCTTTAGACAAACTTGAAAAATTCTACAAATCATTTGAGAGAAGGTTGCCAGAATGTTCATTCGCAAAAATCAAGTTTTTCAAAATGTATGAGAAGTGGCTGAAATCGGATCTACTTATTGAAATTAAACCGCTGATTCCCGGCCGGCCTAGCAAAGCATACGACGAAGTTACGGAGAAAACCAAAAAGAAAAAACAAGAGGAACTATTGGCGGCACATCCGCCAAATTTAATAAAAGATACGTTCAAAACAGCATTGTTAAAAACACAACCAAAAAATGTTGGACGAATTGTCGATGTTTTACCATTAGCATCTCCGAAAAGGGTAAAGAGAATGGTAGAAAGTATTCCAACTCCAAAATCGACTACAGAATTCACGGAGGAAGATGCACTGGCCCTGATTTTGAACCTAGGCCTCTCAAGAAACAAATACTCAACAATGAGGAAGGCTCTTCGTGAAAAAGGATGGGGTTGTTTACCCTCAAAACATAAATTGTACAACACCAGGACGAAAATGGTGCCATCAAATATATACGTGGACGAATTAAAAGCAAGAGTGAAACTTGCTGATCTTGTTGAAAATACAGCTGTTAGAATTATTTCTAATTTTACTGAAGAACAGTTGAACACATGTAATAATTCCGAAGTGGTTTTGATCAGCAAATGGGGTTGTGATGGATCATCTGGATTTTCCGAATATAAGCAACAAACAGAAATAGATGCCAACTTCGCATCAATTTTCATGGCATCATTAGTACCATTGAGAATGAGATTGTACAAGGACCAATCTTCATCATCGAAAGAAAATGCATTTCAAGATATATGGATAAATAGAACACCTGGGTCAAAATATTTATGTCGCCCAATTCGGTTTGAGTATACAAAGGAAGACCGGAACACAACACGATCTTTGGTGAACGAAATAAAGGAAGAAATTGCTGCATTACCCATGATTGTTATAAACCAATTGGGAAGAAATATAAAAGTTTCGTTTCAACTACAACTCACTATGATCGATGGAAAGGTGGCAAACGCATTAACTGGCGTTATGTCCAATTGGAGATGCAATATTTGTGGCAAGAAGAATGGGCAATTCGAGGACAAGTCTGATGAAAATTTAGTAAACGAAAATGCGCTCAATTTCGGTATTTCGCCCCTGCACTGTAGAATTCGATTCATGGAGTATTGTTTGCATTTATCGTATGACCTTAAATATCGGACTAGCCCTGGAAACCGCGATGTCTCTGCTAGAAACAACCAAGATCTTCACAAAATGAGGCAGGAAGAGAAGAATCGAATCCAGTTGGAGTTTAAACAAAAGGGACTTATAATAGATAAACCTCTTTACGGATACGGAAGCACAAATGATGGCAACTCGGCAAGGCGGTTTTTTGAGGACCCCGTATCGACATCTAAAATAACCGGTCTTGATGAACACTTGCTAAGACGATTCAAAGTGATTTTGGCTGTAATCAATAGCAAAAAGATGATAAATTCAACCAAATTTGAAGCTTATAGTAATGACACAAAAAACATTTTATCTGATTTATATTCGTGGAAAGCTTTAACACCGACAGTACATAAAGTCTTACATCATGGCAAGGAAATTGTGGAATACAACATACTTCCGTTAGGAGAACTTACAGAAGAAGCTCAGGAATCCCGTAATAGAGATGTTAAACAGTTCCGGCTTTTCAATACCCGAAAGAGCACCAAATTTAACCAAAATTATGATTTACTTCAATATTTATTGTTATCGTCTGATCCGGTACTATACAGCATCAGAACTAAATGGCTACCAAAAATATGTGACGATATAGATAAGGACGATCCCGATGCCATTCAAATTAAAGAGCTTTTAAATTTTGATACCTTAGATTATTTGGTAGAGAATAAAATCAAATAATACAAAACTAAAATGCTTTTTTATTTTGGGAGTAGCTAATATACATATAAACGCACGCCGATGCGAAGTGTTTTCGCTCTAAAACACATATTTTTATTCCAATTTTTTTAAACTTTGGCAGGAGACCTTTTTTTATTCTAACACATTTGTATTGTAAACCCTGGGCAAATCTATCAATGTTTTAGTGTAGGCCCCATATAAGGTTCCATTTCACAAATAGACATTTTTATATAGAGTTTAATGAAGTGTAAATGAATTTTAGAGTAGATAGAATCCGAGTTGAGAAATGTTTTATACATTGTTGGAAAGGTATGAAAATTTCCTTTACGATAAGGTATGTTGCGTAAATATGGCTATAGTGTGTCATGTGCAATTAGGACAACAAAAACAAAATTTGGGAAATTCGACTTTTTTGAAAAATTGACTTTTTTATTGCCGGTTCCATAAAATGGAATAGAATAGAGATATTTCCATGATTCTTTTTGTGTTTTGTAGAAGAAGTGTTACCAAATAAAAGTTTATTTAACATCTTTGCAATAAAATGTGACGTAATACTTGTTTTTTAGCAATGAATATAGCACTACTTGAAAATTGACTTTTTTCAGTATTTTGATCGCTACGATCTCATTTATGGCTAGGATATGGCGAGACATACCTTAAAATGTTGGGAACATTTTAAGCTTTCATTTAAGTTCAAAAAAAGCGAAAAAATCCCCGTGGAACTTTTTTTCCAGTGAGAAACTTTTGAAGTTTAGTAAAAAAATTGGCCATTTTGGTCTTAAGATAACGGTGTTGTTTGATATCGAAATTAGCCAAATTAGCACTTAAAACTTTTCTTAATACCTCGACTTTGTGAAAATGGAAAGAAATGATAATGCTTTGACGGCCAAAGTTTGCGAAAACTTAAAGGAAATGGGAGTATCTTTTTTGAAAAATTTTGCAATTTTTTGACAAAAAAAATATTTTTCATATTGAAAACGATGCCATTTTTAAACCGCCAAAGATATTCACGTGATTCCTTTTGTATTTTATGCACACATATGCTGGCATAATTTGTGTGAAGTATGAAGTTTATAGCTTTAAAATTGACGGAGTTATTTAAAAAACACTGAAAAAAACCAAGGCCAAATTTTCATATTTTAAAATTAAACAATTCATAACTCCTTAACAGTACACGATGGCATGGTACTTTATGCATAAGTTTTTTAGATCTTGTCAAGCTCTTTCTCTAGAGTCCTAAATCATGTAAATCGGTTGAGTAGATCAAAAGTTATGGCCCCCAGAAGCTTGGAGAAGTCAAAAGTGGTCAACTTTGACACCCTGTAGCTCACCCTGTATTAAAGATATGGACCAACAACAGCACTTTTCTGAAAGCCTATGTCCTCCTCTACAAATGTCTAGAACATTTTGTATGGCTAAAATCAACAGATAAAAAGTTGTAGACTTATTTCCAATTTTTTTGCCATTTGGCCCACTGTGCGTCGTCCACGTCATTACGAACCCTGGATTAGTCTACCTATCGCTGTACCCAGCGCGACGATAGACGTTGCAATAACTAATCAGACACAGAACCTTAAGGATATTGCAGACCTCCAACGGAAAGACGCTACATCCATCTAGAATCCTAAATTGTTCCGTAATCCCAAAACTCAATTAAGGCTCTCGCCTTGGAGCCCTTATACCAATCAAATCCATTCGAGTGTACAGAAGTTCCTAGGAAAATCGGGGTAGCCTTGGCTCAGATATACTTTTCCAGAAAGACGACTTCGAAACCTTCAACATGAAAGGATTCCCATGACAACATCCAGCTCCATTAGTCTGCTGCCACTTTGCATCGCATGCCCAGCAAAACAGAAGAAGGCATATAGTTCGAGGACCGCTAGGTTGCCGAGTCCCTCAGCCTTAAAGTGCCAACCCTACTTACTCTAGAGATCAGCACCGCTGCGGCATGCTGTATTTTTTAGATCTTTCTGCGCCGCATGGCACAGCTGCATGGAGCTCATTGGTATGCCAGACATCCATAGTTTAGAACTGGTGGAACTACTGCCGTAAAATTCCATTGTGCCGCCGCCGGCCTTAGCCCTCAAAATTCTTCCTATCGAGTAGAGACAGAAGCAGTGCTCATTTAGTCCACTTCAGACTCTTTCCTCGGGGTTTCTTCTTGAGTTCAGTTTCAATTCTCCCCACAACAGGTTAATCAATACGTCGTCTTTCTAAGGTTTATGCCAAGTTCATCGGCCTTCTCCCATATAGACAGCGTTTTCAATGAGACCCATAATAGTAGAGAGATAGGGGCCAATTATTATGGTGATAACATCATCCCCGTTGGAGACCGGTCTATACGGGGGCTACATTTTGATATTGCCCAATCTGAACACCGTGCAAGTCTTTATTAGGAAGTCACTTCAATCGCCCAAAACAGACTACGGCCCCTTAAATAAGTTGGTCAGTTAAGATCTACAAACGTTTAAAGCACTTTATTCCCGTTTCCAGGAGTTCAGTCTTAGTCTAATAACTTGAACAAGTCTTAATAAGAAGGTCAACCATTCGGCCAAAATGGATGAGAAGCCATTATAAAGCGGCCAGACTTACCATCATTTTACGTTTTTTTATTCTTCCTACCAGGACTCAAAATTTGGACTACTTGTACTTGGTTCCACATGTACAGATCTTTATTATGTCATGCCGTTTGGCCAAAACGGACGAGAAGCCATTATAACAAGGAGCCCAGCAAAGAACCTACAAGCATTTTAACTTTTTTTTCTGACTTCCAAAACTCAAAATGTTGACTCACCACTATATGGACATACCACTAGCGACTTTTAGTCTCGGAATCAATTAGGTATTCACATCGTTCGATCAAAATGTACGAGGGGCATATTCACATCGTTCGATCAAAATGTACGAGGGGGCATTGTATGAGACGGTCTATTAAGGACTTACAAACACTTCAAGTTTTTTATTCTTCCTACCAGGACTCAAAATTCGGAATATTTGGTTCAACTTGTACTTGCACAGATCTTAGGTCGCACCGTTCGGCAAAAACGGAAAAACAGCCATTATATAGGGTGGTCAGCAAAGGACGTGCAAGCATTTTGAGTTATTTTAATTATCATTTCCAAGACTCAACAGGTGACCTTACCTAAGGATATGGATATGGACATGATATGGACATACCACTTGCAACATACAGTCTAGGACTCAATTAGGTATTCACATCGTTCGATCAAAATGTACGAGGGGATATTGTATAAGAAGGCTTATTGACGACTTAAATGAATTTTAAGTTTTTTTTTATTGTCTTTTCCAGGACTCATAGTTTCTTCGACTACCACTTCCGTACTAAAAATATTTTAAGGTTACAATACAAGCTAACATAAATCCGCTTCCACGAGTGTAAGGTAGCTATTGGGACTGTGATATTTCATCTTGACAATTGGCGAGAATCGTGTTGGTTTAAAACAGAGGTAATTAGAGGCCTTCCTAGTGCAGAACTTAGCATGGTCTCTATGCGCAGTTTTCTTTAACTGTATTTTACGGGCTAGTTCGGAAAAAATCTAATTTTTTGCATACCCCCTAATTTTGACCCCAGGAACCCGAATATGAAGTCTTTTTTGGGACTCGGGCCCGTGGACTCCTCTAGGGGCCAAAAATCCCCTTTGAGGGGAAGTAGTCCAACCTAGGCTACATGGGTATCAAATGAAAGGAATTGATTAGTAGATTACGAATTTACAATCAAATGCCCAACATTTTGACCCGGGAAGGACTTATGGGGTCTTGAGAATTTTTGTGTTTCGGCCCCTAGGAGGTCCACGGGCCCTAGACCCAAAAACGGACTTCATATTCGGGTTCCTGGGTCAAAATTAGGGGGTATGCAAAAATGGATTTGGAACTACCCCGTAAAATACAGTTCAGCCAATTTGAGGACCATATTGTCCATATTTCGTTCAATATCACTTGATGCGGGAAAGGCCCGTTTGGGGGGCCCCCTTGGACCGAACCCCAAAAACGAACTTTTTATTCATGTATCTGGGGGGATTTTTTTCGATTTTTTCTGCAAATTTCTGCTTAGCTTTGCTTTTTTTAATTTTTTGTCATTGTAATAAATACTTGACAACCTTCAAAATTCCATCTACTGATCTTTCCCATCGCTACATAGAGGTTCATTATTATATTTTTATTTGATTAATTTAATAAAATCCATATTTCCACATTGCTTTTCCCAAATTCCTATAAAACATTTAAAATTAACAGTCATAAACATCCCTGTTTTTACCACTGCACAGAGTTGCTTTCCACAACTAACAAACGCTTACCAACACTACATGTAGCCAATTCACCCTTCGTCATGCCAAGAAGAACAAGCATTGCAATTTTTGTTTTGACATTTGGGGTTTGTTGCGTGCGTTTGAGATTAAATTATACAAATAACATATATTTCAATTATTTCCCATAGAATATAAGAATGTCTTCACATTCAGCAACCAAAATTGATCAAAAAGAATATCTTAAACGTTACCTGTCCGGTGATAAGGTCAAGAAAAAGAAGAAAGATAAGAAAAGTAAAAAGTCCAAAGACTCGGCGGCGGCTACGGTTAAAATAATAGACGATGATTTGGTGGATGCTGAAAATGGTCTAAAAATTGACGAGGAACTATTGCTGACTGGTGAAGATGCTCCCCAAATTGTTGGCGAATACACGGAGGACATACACAATGCTGTAAAAAATGTACCCAAATGGAAAAGCATAGTCATAAAAGATGAACCAGAAGATGAAAATGGCAGTAGAGGTGGTTCATCCGCCTTGAAGGAAGAAGACTTATGGGGTCGCAAGGCCTCTGAGATTAGAATAAAACAGGAGGTCAACATTAAAAGGGAAAAGAAATCGCCGGACAATTCACCACCCAGAAAGAAAGAGAAGAAAAAACAGTCCAAACGTAGTCCAAGCAATTCACCACCAAGCAAAAGAAACAAATCACCATCGCCAAGGGGAAGAAGAAAATCATCGGAGTCGCCCAGAAGAAGCAAACGTAGCTCGTCATCAGATCCATCGCCACCAAGAAGGTCACGTAAGCAGAAATCGCCTGAAACTAAATCCAGGCGACATGAACGTTCGATGGATAATAGTCCTCCTAGAGGTAACCCAAGAAATCGCAGGTCGCCAGTTCAATCACCAGCAAGAACAAGTCGCAAAACACCAAACCAATCTCCCCCAAGAACAAGCCGTAGATCACCAGACCAATCACCTCCAAGAAGAAGACGCAAATCTTTAGATCAATCACCGCCAAGACAAAGAAGAAATTCTGATAGTTCATCTCCTAGAAGAGCAAGAAAATCACCTAGGCAATCACCACCAAGAAGAAGAAGGAGAAATAGTTCCTCAGATAATTCCCCACCACGTAGAAAAAGAAGAGATTCTGATCAATCACCTCCACGAAAAGGCGGCAAAAGGTCAGCTGACAATTCTCCAATACGCAGAAGAAGGGACTCTGATCAATCACCTCCAAGAAAAGGTGGCAAGAGATCACCAGATAATTCTCCACCACGCAGAAGAAGGGACTCTGATCAATCACCTCCAAGAAAAAGTAGAAGGTCACCTACCCCTCCGCGCAAGAGAAGAGATTCTGATCAATCACCTCCCAGAAAAGGTAGAAGATCCCCAGATAATTCCCCACCACGCAGAAGAAAAGACTATGATCAATCACCAGCTAGAAGCCGCAAGGACAAAATGTCACCCGTCAGAAAACCTAGAAGAAATTCTTCTGATCAATCTCCACCCAGGCGAAAAGACATAGTAAACAGAGAAACATCACCACCACAGCGTTCCATAAAAAGAGAAAAAATGTCTCCCCCTTCACCTTCACCAACACCACAAAGAAAATCTCGCTGGGAAAAAACCTCCAGTGATTCACCACCACCCACCCATAAGCCTAAAACCACCAAAACACTGGATGGCAAAAAGGCCGGCCTACAAGATGCCCAGGCTCTTAAAACCGAAAGCAATGCTCGACGCCAAAAGGAGGATGCTCTATTTGAGAAAATGTCCACTGAAATATCTGGACGTGATGCTGAAATTCGGGTGCGCAAAACTGGCAGGGAGGGCCGCAGAGCTCGTGAGGCACGCGAAGAAGATCCCGAGGAAAGAAGACGCAAAGAGGAAAATGATAAGAAACGCAAAGAGCATTACGAACGTTTGGGCAAGGGCCTCAAACAGCTGGAAGACTATAAGAATCGTAAAGCCGAAATGGAATATGAAGCCAGTAAACCTTTGGCCCGTCTTGCCAACGATGAAGATCTTGAGCGTTATCTGAAGGAACAGGAGCGAGCAGAAGATCCCATGCTGGAGTATATGCGACAAAAACGTAAAGAAAAGGAAAAGCAATCGAATGAACCCAAAAAGCCCATCTATGAGGGACCCTACCCGGAAAATCGTTTTGGCATACGACCTGGCTATCGATGGGATGGTGTGGATCGTTCCAATGGCTACGAAAAGAAATGGTTTGATAAACAAAACGAACGAAGAGCTAGACAAGATGAAGCCTATCAGTATAGTGTTGAAGATATGTAAATTAGAAATGCTTGAGCTCAGCTGCCGTTTGTTTTACTCACAAAAAGGGAGTATGACTGTGAAATAAATTTTTAATTTTTTTTTATGTACATAAAATTTTGTTTATTTTTTTAGGGCGATAAACCATTTTTAACATCTTAGGAAACAAGTCCTTTTTTTATTAGATGGGTTTTATTGATTCAGAAATTTCTTCCAGGACGTCATACAAAAATAAGTGTGAAAATTTAACTTTAATCATTGAAAAATTGCTCTTCCAGCGAATGATCCTGGGCCGATACCGGAACCTAAACCCGACTGCAGTGAGTGGCCACTTTCCGTTTCTATTTAGACATGTCCGTCTGTCTGCCCATATTAGTTCGTGCAAAAGGTACAGTGATCTGCCATGGCGGACACAATGAGTAAAACTTCTGTTCTAGCCAATGACAGTAAATCGATAGACTTCTTCAAGAGTAGTTTGGCCCACATAATCTTAAAGCGCTTACATCTCCCAACTAGTGATCATTTGACAACCGTTACACTTTGGGTCTCATCTCAATTTACTAACTTGCATGCCGCTGGAGGCATACACCAATAGGATGGGCCAATTTTTGTAGAGCAAATCATAATCTGCAATAGATTCCAAGAAGTTTGCCTAAAAACATAGGGGTCTCTATGGTAAAGAAAGTCTGGAGGAGCTTCCAACCATTAAAATCACTCGGACCTGCTACAGGAGGCGGACTACCAGGCGCTTTATCTGGTCGCTTCATTCACAGCGAGCCTAGGACTTGAATATACTCCGTAAGCCTGACAGAAGGCAAGGGTGGTGTTTATACCCACGTCTGGCAAGCTTTGCGAACACCAAGATCTATAGACCTGAACGTCCTTATGCCACCGAATTGTTCAGATACAAGCAGCATACCTATGTTAAGGGAAAGTTGGTTTAAACCGCCCTGTATGAGATGTACGTTTTGGTGGTATGCTTTGACATCGAAGAGGCTTTTAACAATGTTCGAATCCTGGCGAGAACATCATGACCATTTTCAGCGGTGGTTATCCCCTCCTAATGTTGGCGACATTTGGAAGGTATTGTACCATTTGGTATGGCAGCCATGTAAAAACTTCTCCACAAAAAGGTGTCGCATTGCGGCACGCCGTTCCGACTTGGCAATGAGAAGGAGGCCCTTATCATTGAGCTTAAAAACTTGAATCAGCACTCATTGGTATGGAGAAGTTTGCCCTGGGCAAATTTGCAATTGATACATGAGATAGCTGACTAACCACATGCAGCCTGCAAAGTTGTCCCAGTTGCAACGGGCTAAGTAAGGATGGCATACGGAATGGAGGTGGGGGATTGAACTTCGTGGTACACCACTTCGTGTTGAATAGACTCATCTTACCTGCGCCTGCCACTATGTATATTCGAATATAAATAGGCGAGAAAAAAAAAACTCTAAACGCCCCCTACCTGTGAGATTATGAACTAATTTGCTATAGGCAAAAGCAATTTCTTTAGGTTAGGTTTGGTAAGAGTGGCAGTCTTTGATAGACTCACTTGGACAATTTTAAGTCCATTGTGATACCCTAGTAGCGACAGACCAAGTCTTCTGGCAGGAATCGAAACAACGACCCCTGCACTGGTAATCCAAGCACGCTACCAAGTCGGCTACCGGGGCGCCCTAGATACAAACAAATATAGCCCACACAAATTTGGTCAGCAGGCGGGTCTTGAGATGCTCTATCCAGTCAAAGAGGCTATTCGCTCAAAAATATCACCTGACGAGGTCGAATATGACTCATATAGGCTTTTACATTTCCTAATAAGGTCGAATATGGCCATTAATAGAAAAAAATTGGTCCTGGATAGAAATGTGGCCACCATGGCTACACGGAAAAAGCTGACCATCCACCACCATCGCCACCTCCACATGGAAATGTGGCTACAACAACAAATGAAGACGAAATGTACATCGGTGTTCACCTCTTATACTGGCGGATAATCGCGGAAAATCAGCGGTATAGAGAGTCTCAGTGAGAGGCCGGGCGGCACCGGCTCTTGCTTAAATACTGAGTGCCTATGGTATTCGATATGTTGAGGCGAGTTATTGGCGCTTTTAAATAACCATTGGCCATAACGTTACCTTGTCGATCGGTCCTATGGACCGGAACGAGTTTGCTCACCTACGAAAATGTGGCTTCAACAACAACAACAAAAGGTGTTCGACTGTCTCCAACTTCTCCTCGTCATCCCAAACCCTGCAGCTGTCTGTCTAAGTCCAGAGCGAAGTCTGATCTGTCGTTTGCTATGACCAGTCAGGACTTATATTAACAATCACAAGTCATGCTTCCTTAGCCCCAGCATGAGCTACGTCCTGTGTTGCAAAATACTCGGTGACATTGTCTTTGCCACCCTCTTTCCTGGTAGATGGATGTTTAATCTATCACAGATGTCTTCAACGTAGAGGTCCGGAGTCATCATTTTAGAATAGTCCGTAAATGACTTAAGTCGTGAGAGTGTGGAATAGAGGTAAGGTAGAGGTTGAACAGTGCCGGAAACATGGCATGGTTTTTTGAGAAACATTTGTAATTGTTTGTTGTTGACTAGGATTTTGCAACTCCTAGGTTAGTTTTTTTGTGACTCTAATCATTTTTCCCACCTTACTGTGCATACATTCTCTTTTGTTGTTGTTGTTTTAGCCACATTTTCATGTGAAGGGGGCAATTTTCGTCAAGGTCGAATATGGCCATTAATAGAAAAAAATTGGTCCTGGATAGAAATGTGGCCACCATGGCTACACGGAAAAAGCTGACCATCCACCACCATCGCCACCTCCACATGGAAATGTGGCTACAACAAGCTCCTGTAGGTAAACAAGCTGGTTCCGGACCGATCTCGCAGGAACAAGGTGACCATTGGTTATTTAAAGGCGACAATATCTCGCCTTGTCATATCGAGCATCATAGTCACTCAGTATTTGTGCAGGACCTGGTGACGCCCGGCCTCTCACTGAGTCTCTACTATCGATATCACTGATTGCCCGCGACTGCCGTAGCAGCTACTGCGTATGGAATATTCCTCTATCCGCAACATGTGGACGCGCCCGGTAGTTCGCAGCTAAGCTTATCGTGACAAAAATGAACACTTCACAGATTGGACTTCAATGTTCCAGCCTATGTGGTGCTCACATCTTTCCCGTGCTGGGCATACATTCTGTCTTATCAATGTTGCCTTTCGTAAAAAGGGTAGAGGCTAGAGCTGCAGATTTCCCAGTCCTGTGTAACCCTTGTGGCTATCGCCTTATTACCAAGTTTTCTGCAACACTATCTCAGACTAACCACTCTTGAGAAACTATTAAGCAACATTTCTTAAACTGGATTTTAATATAAACAAAAATAGAACTTACCATCTAACACCAATGTTTCTTTACGGGTACATTAATAATTTATAATTTTTGTTTATTTCACTATAAGCACTGGTACACGACTTCTTATTTTTACAAATTTCACTAGTCAATTATAGCTAAATTAACATCAGAATCTTAAAATCTTTTTAAATGTCTTCAAATTCTTTTATAGATCAACAGCACAGTGATCATTGTTCTTTATATTTGGGTCTGCACTAAACATAATGAAAAAACTTTGGCGGTGGGCGATTAAGCTTAAAAACGCCGATGATTCACTAATAAAAGGTTAAGTCACTTGCAAAAACATAAAGTGGATAGGCCCCATGAACATCATTAAGATTGTCAAAATCGGCCTATTGTGAATGTTAACAAATGTCAGGGCCGAATTACCGCATATGTGAAAGAGTAAAATCGTTGGAAATCTCTCTATTGTGAATTATGTATATTTCAATTTAACGGGAATTTTAGAAATTTAAGAACGCGAATATATATATCGATCTTTATTTATCAAAACTTTGCAAAAAAAAAAAAAGATGTATATACAAGTGGTGTAACTTCCGATACATACGAGTTGAAATTTCATTCGATACGAAAGCGATCACGTATGCGCTAATTCGGCCATAGTATTTTTTTCTCTTACAAGATTCAGCATAATGCACATCCACGCATTATTACTCTTTTTATCTCACATATTTTCCAAATAAGTCTTGAAATGTTTCAATTTTGTGTATTTTATTAAGTCAATTTGAGTTTGAATATGAACAGTCTCACATTGCAAGCAAGTAAGAAAAACGTTAACAATGACAGGTTTAATGAGCTTAATGATGAAAATTCAAAAACTTGTATGTAGGCTTGGCTTAACCTTATTCAGTGAATCCTGTATATTGCCCTTTTTTATAGACGTGTGTCTATATGTATGCTCGATTAAATAGAAGCTAGAACTAATCGAATAAGTTGCATAGTTATTTCAGACTCCATATGTCATATTAAATTTTTCATACGTGTCACACGATGTGCACAACTTTCAAAGTTGGTATTTTTTAAATTACATAGGACATGTTTGATTGTGCAATAGCATGGCGAAACAATTAAAGGTTGTCTCATTTGTACAACAATCACAATCGCCATCTTGTCATCAAGCTGATCGACGTTTTGCCAATACACCCAGAGAAATATGTGTGCGTGTGTGAATACGTGTGCGTACATGAGCGGAGAATATGCGAGAAAGAGATGACAACAAAGAGAATGCAAACAAAAATTGGACAACTTAAAACCGTCAATCCTGGCCGACTGTTAACAGCTGTTCGCGTGAGATCACCTTTTTAAATCCGCCTTGGTTTAATAGGAGCTTTAGTAAGGTCAATGGCTATATAAATTTTAACGGACAAATCTTTAAATGTGAACCACCCTTAAAACCCTGACCAATATTAACGGTTTCTTTTTCCCTTTATTGCTTAGCACTGATATGGTAACATTTCTATGTTTTTCTTTGTTTTTATTTATTTGATACGGTCTGGCAACTCTGGAAAGTTTCAAAATATTTTTGTTATTCTCCCATTCCACTCAGTTCCTCAATAAGAAGTAAGCATATTGGCTGTTGATTGAACATTTCAACAAGTCTATACGAAATTTAAGCAAGATTTTAATTATTAATGTGCCAAAGAAGTGAAGTGAAAAGTGTGCCTTTTTGTAAGGAAGTCAAAGAAATGTGGAAAATATTAAAAGTGTAAGAAAAAATGGTGGACCATTAAAGAAATCCATGAACAATGGACACAAATACAGAGGTGAGTTACAAAGATTGTGGCCGATGTTAAAAGTTGAACGCCGTTAAAAAGTAATTTGGGTATGAGATTTCCAGGTGACGGCTAGCAGAATTTTGAAAATTTGTTGGAAAAGAATGAAAAATGAATAATTGGAATATTTTAAGCGTGTACGTTCTGAAATGGCAAAATTGCTTAGGATTTAAAATAAAACATATTTATGAACTCCAAGAAACATTTATTTAAAATGAAATGACTTATTTTGTTTGTTTTGTTGATATATGATTATTTCAAAACCCTCCTCAGTGGGATGTGCTGCAACCTAAGCAATCATGGCGAAACAAATGTTAGTCCGGCTTGCTAGGTATGAACGAGTAAATTATAAATATACCAAAACATTTCTAGAAATTGGACCAGGGGAGGACCCAAGGGATTTTAATGTAGTGAAGTCCTAACCCGGGCAATATGGGTATGAAATGAAATAAAAAAAATGTTAAATTTATGTGACAAGCATGAAAAAGTGCCGCCGGTGGAAAACGCATGATTTTTAGACACCTCGGCGCTTTTCCATTCTTGTTACATAACCTGTTACATGCTACCTGTAGACATGTTGTTACGACAACCCTGACAATCTGGGGATATCTGGAACTGCACCTTCTGATTTTGAGGCTCCAGAATTCTGGCCAAAGAAAGTGACACTCACGAAACCTGAACTTCAAAAAAGAAGTTCATATCAGACTCGTAACTGAAATGGGGGACATTCTTCACCGGTTTCCTCTTGAGAGTAATTTGCTATTTGGTCTGGTTTATAAGGAATTTCAATTATTCTTGCCACAAATTTAAAATTTTGCAAAATATTCATCGAATTCATTCTACATTCGGAACAATAAATTATGTTGGGTTACAATTCGTTAAGAGTTTTATACAACTAAAAAATTCTATTAAACTCTGCATAAAAAACTGTAAAGCCTGTAAAATTTACAAAAGCCGTGTTAGAAGTCAACTCATGCCGCTCTTCCCACGGAAAGATTCAAATTTTCGACACTGTTCACCAACACTAGAGTTGACTTTGTAGACCTTTCGATCTAAAAACGTCGCGACTACGTTCTGCAAAACTACATAAAGGATATGCAGCCATTTTTGTTGGCCTTTTTACACAAGGTGTTCATCTGAAGGCATGTTCAGAACCTTCAACTGAAGCCTTTTTATCTACCTTCAATAAATTGTCGGTCGAAGACGTTTTCCCAGCTAATTTTTTTTCAGATAATGGCACCAACTTAATAGGGTCCAGTAAATCACTAGCTCAAGAATACCAAAGATTTTTCCAAATTGTAGAGATATCTGTTTGTGAGAAGTATAGCTTGCAGTGATTTTCCCGGCCTTTAGACCTCATCATGATCCACATATGGGCGGACTGTGCGAGCCAGCAGTAAAGAGCATGAAGACTACTCTACGCAAAGTTGCTTTCAAACAAAATTTTCAGTTGGGGAGTTTTCGACAACTCTTGAGTGCACCTTTCTTTTAAGACGTCTTGCCGACGCGGCTTGTTGGATAAGGTCGCTAAGGGTTTTCAGGGGGAAGATTCAAATGTGCGCGTAGCTGGGATACATGTTGATGTCGCTGCAGAGAAACAAACCCATCCTAGATCCGAACGTTCCCGAGCATTCAACAAGAAAAGAGATTCCATTCAAAAGCTTCCACCCCGCCAGCCCTCTAAAAACCTATGTAAATGACAAACTGAGGCGCCGCTCAACAGCCCACATTTTTCTCTAACTCTAGCGCGTGCCCTCATGCTCAAGTTTCCTGAGAAGACAAGGATTCCTCTAAATTCATGTTTTGCCCAAATCGTCATCATGAAAGACCTTGTAGATTGCTTATTTCTTCGGACCGCAATGATTGAAGGCAAGGAGCATTACACGATTAATCTTCAGCCCTACCCTTCAGCGAAGATTCAGATCAAATGTTGTAAGAAGCAAATTGGGATAGTTAGTGGTCAGAATCGTATCACCATCGGCTCTCGTATTCAGTAATCCCTCAATTGTCCGCATATTATACGATCTATGTGGCTTCTGGTGAAAGGGAAATGGAGGATTTGAGAAGGAGAAACAGTGCTACTTCATCTTAAAAATGTCCCCATATCCTTTTACGGGTCTTGTGTTTGAAATTTCATAAAAAAGTTGGTCAAAGCTTGATCTTTATAAACAATTTTATCAAAATATAATTTTCATAGGAAATTTTTTTCAATTTTGACTTTTAAATTTAATTCTAATTTAATTTTCATATAATAAGATATCGCAATTGGAACTTCAAAGAAAAATTTTTCGATACATATTTTTCTTCATATTACCTGTTGCTGGCGGCGTCAAAATTGTTTCATTGGCTTTGAAATGTATTTGCCTAAAAATTCATTTGGTGATGGTATTTTCTTCCGTGGTCTATATTTTTAATTGGATGATTTGCATTAGTGCCATGTCATCTAGGAATTTAATAATGTAGTAAATTTAGAGCTTATATGTACATCAGCAGAAAAACGTTAAAATACACTTAATTTTCATGTAAAAGTATTGAAAATTGTTTTATGGGTGCCAACCGTAAACATTGTTGTTGTTGCATTTTGAACTTGCACTTGAAATGCTATGCTATTGTTTGCTTTGGCCAGATGCAAGGGCATTTACCAAATCACAACAACAAGAACATCTGGCGTTTGTTTTTGTGGAGACAACAACAAAAAAAAACAGTAGCAGCAGCAGAGGTGTGAGAACGATAAATGCTTAAGAGCATAACAATGGGGGCATGAAAGAGTCTGCAAAACCAAACACAACAAAGACCACCGACACTAAAGTGCCTCAAAATCAATACTTTTTGAGGTCTAAGCAACCTCAGAGGCAAAAAAGCAAGAAACCAAACGTGTTTGTTCTAGTTTTTGGGATGTTTATGGATTGTTCATAATTTATGCAACAATGCAAGGCTGCTTGTTGCACACTTTGTGGCAGGGCTGAATTAGTTGTTAAGCTGAATTAGTTGTGTACCACAAAACCAGTTACCGAACACCAACACAACACCAATACATGCATGTCTCTCACTCACTCTCTGCATGTGCTGAGAAGGTTTAGCTTTTAAGCTTTTTTTGCAAAAGTGATTTTGGCGCGAACTTGTTGATTGTTGGGATTTTTTTAGGTTAAAAAGGATTTGAGAGTAAAAAAAACTAACATTGAGGTTAATTGTTTTTATGTTTGAAGGTTGAATTTCAAATCATGGCTCTCCAATGACATTGGAAATATGGTAACCAAGGTAATATGACATGAATGGGGCTAGGGTAACAGAAAATGTTTGTGGATTTAAAAATCCTATTCAGCGAGGCTGAATAAAAGATTTTCTATAGAAAATCCTATTAAGCGAGGCAAAATAAAAGATTTTCTATAGAAAATCCTATTCAGCGAGGCTAAATAAAAGATTTTCTATAGAAAATCCTATTCGGCGAGGCTGAATAAAAGATTTTCTATAGAAAATCCTATTTAGCGAGGCTGAATAAAAGATTTTCTATAGCAAATCCTATTCGGCGAGGCTGAATAAAAGATTTTCTATAGCAAATCCTATTCGGCGAGGCTGAATAAAAGATTTTCTATAGAAAATCCTATTCAGCGAGGCTGAATAAAAGATTTTCTATAGAAAATCCTATTCAACGAGGCTGAATAAAAGATTTTCTATAGAAAATCCTATTCAGCGAGGCTGAATAAAAGATTTTCTATAGAAAATCCTATTCAGCGAGGCTGAATAAAAGATTTTCTATAGAAAATCCTATTCAGCGAGGCTGAATAAAAGATTTTCTATAGAAAATCCTATTCAGCGAGGCTGAATAAAAGATTTTCTATAGAAAATCCTATTCAGCGAGGCTGAATAAAAGATTTTCTATAGAAAATCCTATTCAGCGAGGCTGAATAAAAGATTTTCTATAGAAAATCCTATTCAGCGAGGCTGAATAAAAGATTTTCTATAGAAAATCCTATTCAGCGAGGCTGAATAAAAGATTTTCTATAGAAAATCCTATTCAGCGAGGCTGAATAAAAGATTTTCTATAGAAAATCCTATTCAGCGAGGCTGAATAAAAGATTTTCTATAGAAAATCCTATTCAGCGAGGCTGAATAAAAGATTTTCTATAGAAAATCCTATTCAGCGAGGCTGAATAAAAGATTTTCTATAGAAAATCCTATTCAGCGAGGCTGAATAAAAGATTTTCTATAGAAAATCCTATTCAGCGAGGCTGAATAAAAGATTTTCTATAGAAAATCCTATTCAGCGAGGCTGAATAAAAGATTTTCTATAGAAAATCCTATTCAGCGAGGCTGAATAAAAGATTTTCTATAGAAAATCCTATTCAGCGAGGCTGAATAAAAGATTTTCTATAGAAAATCCTATTAAGCGAGGCTGAATAAAAGATTTTCTATAGAAAATCCTATTCAGCGAGGCTGAATAAAAGATTTTCTATAGAAAATCCTATTCAGCGAGGCTGAATAAAAGATTTTCTATAGAAAATCCGATTCAGCGAGGCTGAATAAAAGATTTTCTATAGAAAATCCTATTCAGCGAAGCTGAATAAAAGATTTTCTATAGAAAATCCTATTCAGCGAGGCTGAATAAAAGATTTTCTATAGAAAATCCTATTCAGCGAGGCTGAATAAAAGATTTTCTATAGAAAATCCTATTCAGCGAGGCTGAATAAAAGATTTTCTATAGAAAATCCTATTCAGCGAGGCTGAATAAAAGATTTTCTATAGAAAATCCTATTCAGCGAGGCTGAATAAAAGATTTTCTATAGAAAATCCTATTCAGCGAGGCTGAATAAAAGATTTTCTATAGAAAATCCTATTCAGCGAGGCTGAATAAAAGATTTTCTATAGAAAATCCTATTCAGCGAGGCTGAATAAAAGATTTTCTATAGAAAATCCTATTCAGCGAGGCTGAATAAAAGATTTTCTATAGAAAATCCTATTCAGCGAGGCTGAATAAAAGATTTTCTATAGAAAATCCTATTCAGCGAGGCTGAATAAAAGATTTTCTATAGAAAATCCTATTCAGCGAGGCTGAATAAAAGATTTTCTATAGAAAATCCTATTCAGCGAGGCTGAATAAAAGATTCTTATTCAGCGAGGCTGAATAAAAGATTTTCTATAGAAAATCCTATTCAGCGAGGCTGAATAAAAGATTTTCTATAGAAAATCCTATTCAGCGAGGCTGAATAAAAGATTTTCTATAGAAAATCCTATTCAGCGAGGCTGAATAAAAGATTTTCTATAGAAAATCCTATTCAGCGAGGCTGAATAAAAGATTTTCTATAGAAAATCCTATTCAGCGAGGCTGAATAAAAGATTTTCTATAGAAAATCCTATTCAGCGAGGCTGAATAAAAGATTTTCTATAGAAAATCCTATTCAGCGAGGCTGAATAAAAGATTTTCTATAGAAAATCCTATTCAGCTAGGCTGAATAAAAGATTTTCTATAGAAAATCCTATTCAGCGAGGCTGAATAAAAGATTCTTATTCAGCGAGGCTGAATAAAAGATTTTCTATAGAAAATCCTATTCAGCGAGGCTGAATAAAAGATTTTCTATAGAAAATCCTATTCAGCGAGGCTGAATAAAAGATTTTCTATAGAAAATCCTATTCAGCGAGGCTGAATAAAAGATTTTCTATAGAAAATCCTATTCAGCGAGGCTGAATAAAAGATTTTCTATAGAAAATCCTATTCAGCGAGGCTGAATAAAAGATTTTCTATAGAAAATCCTATTCAGCGAGGCTGAATAAAAGATTTTCTATAGAAAATCCTATTCAGCGAGTCTGAATAAAAGATTTTCTATAGAAAATCCTATTCAGCGAGGCTGAATAAAAGATTTTCTATAGAAAATCCTATCCATCGAGGCTGAATAAAAGATTTTCTATAGAAAATCCTATTCGGCAAGGCTGAATAAAAGATTTTTTATAGAAAGTCCTATTTAGCGAGGCTGAATCAAAGATTTTCTATAGAAAATCCTATTGAATAAAACTTTTTTTAAAGAAGTTCTCATTTAGTGGGAAGACATTTTTTCTGTTTTTATTCGGTTGCTCATGGAAATTTGTGAAGTGTTTTGCTACTCATGCAGGGATCCATATTGGCCAAGTTGCTCCCCTCTTATGCTTCATGAAATAGCCCTAATACCCGCTTCACAATTATTTGTACAAGATATTTACCCTAAGGACGATTTTTTTCTGTTCCATATCGTTTTAAGACTATTCAGACTAGTTGTTAACATCCTTTCCCCTTTCTTCATTTGTACCCATGTGTCCATGTAAGCTATTGCTCTGAAGTAAAAATCACATCCCCATTTTTATGTGTACAGTCCCCCTTTAAATGAAATGCCTTTGGCTTGATTAGAATAACCCATCGTTTTATTAATTCTTGATTTTTATGAATTGCTGTTGCCATGCAAGGATTTTTTCTTCCAAGGAATTCTATTGCCATCTTTGATGAAATATTGTGAAGGGGACCCTTTTTACTTTATTCTACAAGGACTCTTTGCTAGTCCTTGTATGGAATATTTATATTTTAGCACGTGTTCCGCAGCATTACCAGCAACAGTACTGCCACCACCATCAATTACTCTGCAAACAGGATCTTCTTCGAAGGACTTTGAATGGCGGTGAGTATACGACTGGCACCACTAAGACATTGAGTTTGACATCAATTCGAGCACCATGCTAAACAGCGGGCTTCACGCAAAAAGAATTGGAAATGGTGTGCATGTAAAAAGGCAACAGTGAATCATTTCTTTTTGTTGCTGTTTCCCTTTGTAAGAACAACAAACAGGGGACTATGATAGAAAGGAAAATCCCCTGTTATGCGCTTAGCATCGCCAAACATCATCACCATTATTGTGTTTTCGTTCAGTGTCACCCAGAAGTAATGGAACTCCATGACAGAATTGAAAAAGAAAACTAACAAGAACCCCTTTCAAGTGATGGAAGGCAGAGATGTAAATGGATGGATTCATTAACCAAGGGAAATCTTTAAGTCAACCTAGCTGAATAGCAATGTTTTGCGAAAATCATCAATTCTGCTTAGCTGAATAACATTGCTTAGCTGAATAACATTGAAAATCTTCAATCCAGCCCAGCTGAATAGCATTTTACTTGGAAAATCTTCAACTCATCCTAGCTGAATTGCAATCTTCAACTTATCCTAGCTGAATTGCAATCTTCAACTCAGCTTAGCTGAAAAGCATTTTCTTTAGAATATCTTAAACTCATCATAGCTGAATAGCTTTTTGCTTAAAAAAACCTTCACTTCAGCCTGGCTGAACAGCATTTTGATTGAAACTTCTTCAATTTTGCTTAGCTGAATAGCATTTTCCTTGACAAATCTTCAAATCATCCTGGCTGAGCAGCATTTTCCTTGAAAAATCTTCAATTCTGTTCAGCGGAATAGCATTTGCATTGACAAATCTTTAACTCTCTTTACCTTAATAGAATTTTCCTTGAAAAATCTTCAATTCAGCCTAGCTGAATAGCAATTTTTTGGGAAAATCTTCAATTCTGCTTAGCTGAATAGCATTTTCCTTTGAAAATTTTCAATTTACCCTAGCTGAATAGCATTTTCTTTAGAAAATCTTAAACTCAGCATATCTGAATAGCTTTTTGCTTAATAAAACCTTCACTTCAGCCTGGCTGAATAGCATTTTGATTGAAAATTCTTTAATTCTGCATAGTTGAATAGCATTTTCCTCCACAAATCCACTTCAGCCTGGCTGAATAGCATTTTCCTTGAAAAATCTTCAATTAAGCCTAGCTGAATAGCAATTTTTTGGAAAAATCATCAATTCAGCTTAGCGGAATAACATTTTCCTTGGAAAATCTTCAACTCATCCGAGCTGAATGTCTGAATATCTTCAACTCAGCTAAGCTGAATAGCATTTTCCTTAAAGAACCTTCACTTCAGCCTTGCTGAATAGCTGGAAAACTTCATCTCAGCTTAGTTGAATAGCATTTTTGTTAGGAAATCTTCAACTCAGCCTAGCTTATTCGTTGGAAAATCTTAAATTCAGCAGAGCTGAGTAGCTTTTTGCTTAAAAAAACCTTCACTTCATCCAGGCTGAATAGAATTTTTCTTCAAAAATCTTCGATTATGCATAGCTGAATTGCATTTTCCTTGAAAAATCTTCAAATCTGACTTGCTGAATAGCATTTTTCTTAAAAAATCTTCAATTCAGCCTTGCTGAATAGTATATTCCTTGGAAAATATTAAACTCTGTACTTCAGCCTGGCTGAATAGCATTTTTCTTGAAAAATCTTCGATTGTGCATGGCTGAATTGCATTTTCCTTGAAAAATCTTCAACTCTGTCTTGCTGAATCGCATTTTTCTTGAAAAATCTTCAAGTCAGCTTAGCTGAATGGCATTTTCCTTGGAATAACTGGAAATCTTCAACTCCGCTTAGCTGAATAGCATTTTCCTTGGAAACTCTTGAACTTAGCCTAGCTGAATAGCATTTTCTTAGAAAATCTTAAACAACCTTCAATTTAGCCTGGCTGAATAACATTTTCCTTGAATAATCTTCAATTCTGTTTAGCTAAATAGCATTTTCTTAAAAAAATCTTCAATTCAGCCCAGCTGAATAGCATTTTTCTTGAAAAAAAACTCCAATTCAGCCTAGCTGAATATCATTTTTCTTGGAAAATCTTCAATTTAGCCTAGCTGAATAGCTTTTTGGTTCGAAAATCTTCAACTCAATCTAGCTGAATATCTTCTTTTCTGGAAATTGTTTTATTCAGCTTGGCTCATTGGAATTTTCAATAAAAAATGTTTGGAAATGAATTCATTCTTTGTCATATCTTCGTACTTTATAACAAAAATACCCTACACCTCTAATATTCTTCTTATTCTATTAAAAGACAATCCTTGGAACCAACCCATCAAAAAAAAGCCATGTCAATGTAAGAGGAGCATTTCCACTAACATTCAAGCCAGCTCGTCAAGGGAGCAAATTTTTCCTCTCAACTCCAACACAAGTTGTGCTTCTCTTGTTCTTGAGAATATGATTCCCTTGTTGTCGTAGTTGGTTGCTTTATTTTCTTACAAGGGTGAAAAAATGTCAGTGCTTTATGTAGTTGTGTTAAACTCCTAGAGGGTTGATATTCTGGCCTTTGTGCAAGCGTTCTTCTTTAATTCCCTTCAATGACATAACTTGGAAATTTTTGCTCTGCCTTTGTTTCAACTATTGAAAGAAAAAAAGGAAAAACCCACATTCTGGGCACATCCCATGTATGAAAATTCCTTTGCTATACTTCATCCTGGTTGCTGTTGCTATTGTTCTCCAGGCAGAGCTACTATGCAGAATGAGTTGCTTTGGTTGGCTTTCAATTGTGAAACTCCTGTGAAATAACTTTACAACGAGTTCCCCTGGCCTAGATGAGTCATGTGTGAGAGAGTGAGTGTGTGAGTGTGTTTTCATGTAAATAAATCCCTCTATTGTTCTGATCTTCAGTACAGCATTGATATTTAAATAATTCTCTTTGTAGTAGTAGCGGTTGTTGTTGTTGTTGTTTGTTCTTAGGCTTCATCTGTGTTGTGTTTACAAATGCTAGGCTTTTTTTCTCTTTGTTTGCTTTCTTGCTTCTAGGTGATTATGTTCAAGCTGAAAAAATATCTAACAAAAGTATCTTTGAGCATTTAAGTTACTTCAGAGGAAAAACAGCTTTTTTCTAAAGTTGATTTGAAGGGTATTTTTTTGAGACATTTTAGGTGAATTGGGATGGAATTTGTTCATTACCTCCGACTAGAGAAAGTTTAGACATTTTTTCCTTGGTAAAAATTTCATAGAAACTTTTTCTTTGAAAAAAATCTGATAAAAATTTTGTATTTGAAGAACATTTCAAAAAGTTGTTGTCTTTGGAGAAAATTTTAGAATATTTTTTCTTTAGAAAAATTTTAGGTAAATTTGACTTTAAAGAAAATTCCACGGAAAAGGCAACTCACAAAAAAGACAACCAGATAAAACTCAGGGATTTTTTCCCCATTTTTGTCTATGAAAATGTTGAGGGAAATTTTGTCTTGAGAGAAAATTTGAGGGAAATTTTTTTTTTTTTGGGGAAAAAATTTCCAAAAAATTTCGTCTTTGGAGAAAATTTAAAAAAAATTGTCTAGAGAAAATTTTAGGGAATTTTTGTTTTTAAAGAATATTTCAGGCAAATTTTATCGTTAGAGAATATTTCAAGGAAATTTTGTACTTGGGATATTTTGACTTTGGAGAAAATTTCAGGGAAATTTGGTCATTGGAGAATATTTGGGGGAAATTTTGTCTTGAGAGAAAATTTGAGGAAAATTTGTCTTATGAGAAAATTTGAGGAAAATTTTATCTTTAGAGGAAATTTTGTCGTTTGAGAAAATTTCAGGGAAATTTTGTCTTGAGAGAAAATTTTAGGGAAATTTGTCTTTAAGCTAAATTTTATCTTTAGAGGAAGTTTAAGTAGATTTTTTCTTAAGAGAATAATTCAGGATAATTCTGTTTTTAGAGGAAATTTTTAAGAAAATTTTGTCAAAGGAGAAAATTTTAGGGATATTTTGTCTTTGGAGAAAATTTCAGGAACATTTTGTCTTTTGAGAAATTTAAGGAGAATTTGATCTTTGAAGGAAATCTGAGGGAAACTTTGTATTAAGAGAAAATTTGAGTGAGATTTTATACGGAGAGGAAATTTTGTCGTTGGAGAAATTTCAGGAAAATTTTGGGGAAATTTGTCTTTAAGGAAAATTTTCTCGAATTTTTATCTTTAAAGGAAGTTTAGGTAGATTTTGTCTTAAGAGAGAGAAAATTCAGTGAAATTCTGCCTTTAGAGAAAAGTTTTAAGAAAATTTTGTCAAAGGAGAAAATTGTAGGGATATTTTGTCTTTGGAGAAAAGTTCATGGAAATTTTGTCTTATGAGAAAATTTTAAGGAAATTTTATCTTATGAGAAAATTTAAGGGAAATTTAATATTTGGGGGAAATATGAGGGAAACTTTGTATTAAGGGAACATATGAGGGAGATTTTATCTTTAAAGAAAATTTTAAGAAAATTTCGTCTTTGGAGAAAATAAAAAAAATGTTTAGAGCAAATTTTGTCTTTGGAGAAAATTTGAGGAAATATTTGCCTTAAGAAAAAATTTTAGGAAAACTTTGTCTTTAGAGAAAATTTGAGAAAAATTTTGTCTTTAGAGAAAATTTTAGGGAAATTTTATCTTAGAGGAAAATTAGGGGAAATTTCGTCTTTGGAGAAAATTAAAAAAGAAGTCTTTACAGAAAATTTTAGAGAAATTTTGTCTTTAGAGAATAATTCACGGGAATTCTGTTTTTAGAGGAAATTTTTTCATTGGAGAAAATTTTAGGGATATTTTGTCTTTGGAGGGATATTTTGTTTTTAGAAAAAAAAAATTCATTTTAATTTTATGTATTAAGAATATTTCTGTGTAATTTCGTTTTTGGAGAAAATTTCATAGAAATTTTGCTTTAGAGACATTTTCAAGTAAATTTGGTCTTTGGAGAGAATTTCTGGGCAATTTTGTTTTAAAGGAGAACATTTCTGGGAAATTTTATTTTAAAGGAGAAAAAATGAAAGATATTTTGTATTTGGAAATTTTAGGGAATTTAGCGAATTTTTCTTAAGAGAAAGTTTTAGGGAAATTTTGTTTTTTCAGAGAATATTTTAGGGATATTTTGTTTTTAGAGGAAATTTCAGGGAAATTTGGAGAATAGAGAGCATTTCAAGAAAATTTTACGTATAGCAAAACTGTTTTGTTATAGTTTATTGCAGAGAAGGTATCAGGAGGCCACGGTAGCGCAGAGGTTAGCATGTCCGCTTATGACGCTGAACGCCTGGGTTCGAATCCTGGCGAGACCATTAGAAAAAATTTTCAGCGGTGGTTATCCTCTCCTAATGATGGCAATATTTGTGAGGTACTGTGCCATGTAAAAGTTCTCTCCAAAGAGGTGTCGCACTGCAACACGCCGTTTGGACTCGTCTATAAAAAGGAGGCCCCTTATCATTGAGCTTAAACTTGAATCGGACTGCACTCATCGATATGTGAGAAGTTTGCCCCTGTTCCTTAATGGATTGTTCATGGGCAAATTTTGCATTCGCATATTTCAGGGAAATTTTATCTTTAGTGAAAATTTCAGGTAAATTTTGTCTTTAGAGAAAATTCCTAGGAAATGTAGTTTTACGAGAAAATTTAAGCGAAATTTTTTTTTTAAGGAAAATTGGGCAATTTTCCATTTCTCTGTATGGAAAATTTCGGGGGAAATTTTCAGGGGAATTTCGTCTTTAGAAAAATTTTTATCTTAAGAGAAAACTTCAGAGAAATTTTGTCTTAAGAAAAAATTTCAAGGAAATTTTGTCTCTAGAAAATTTTTCAAGGAAATTTTGCATTTAGAAACATTTTAAGGAAATTTTTGTCTTTAGTGAAAATTTTTTCGTTAGAAAATATTTGTTAGAAAATATTTCAGGGAAATTTTTTCTTTTAAGAAAATTGAAAGGAAATTTAGTTTTTTTGAGAAATTTTTCCTCCAGAAAAATTTGGGAAATTTTCAGGAAAATTTTATCTTGAAGAAAATTTATAAAAACTTTTGTTTTGTTGCAAAATTGCAGGGAATTTTTTTCTTTGAAGAGCATAAGGGGAAATACATTTTTAATTAAATTAAACTATAAATTGAGTAACATTCGCTGTGGATGAAGATACTGGATTTTTATCATATGCAGTAAAATTTCGTTCATTATTTATCGAGCCCCATGTTGGGCGCCACTTTTTAAACTGCTATCAACTGGACAAGTTATGATATCAAAAATCAAAGGGAAAAAAATTTAGCAGATATGTTTTGTATATGATGACGGGCCTTTATTAGGTGAAGGTTTTAGCTGCGGTACTCAAACGAAATTCTGATAATTTTTGGTGAGCCACTCGTTGGGCGCCATATTTTATAAATAAGTCTTTACAGAAAATTTTAAAGATAATTTCACAAAAGTTTTGCCTTAAGGGAAAATTTCAGTGAATTTTTTTCGTTATAGCGAATTTCCTGGTAATTTTTCATTACGCCCATGGCGAACGTCTGCAATTTCAAACCCAACCCTAAGGTCATTAATGAATTTCAAAATTTTTTCTGCAGAAAAAACTCCTTAAAATTTCTATGGAAAGTAGATGAAAAGAAAATGCTTCTTCCCCCAAAAGCCAAGTTCTTTTGCTTTGTTATGCAATTGGAAAATGTAACCCTTGTTAGATTGCAATGCAATGCTAAGAAGGGAAACTAGTTTTGTAGCCCAGAAAGAAAACTTGTTTGAACTTTTATATCCTTACACGTGTGCGTTTACTGAACACAAAATGCAGGGGAATTTCTTAAGGCATTACTACCTCAGATTACGATAGAGGACTCTATGATGACCAGTGTATTGTGTTATTGAAGTGAGTGAGTGGCAAGACATGTTTGGCGTACAGCTTACAGTTTCGCCTGCAGAAGGAAGAAGAAGATTCTTTGTTTATGCCAAAGGACGAAACGAGTTTTTTTTTTACTTAGGATGAGGATAGGAATGAGGATGTTGTTGATGGTAGTGGTGGTGTTGATTATTTTTTTTTGCTTTTTCCTTCCCGTGTTTAGCTCTACATGATGCTCCTGCCCTACTGCCAATTACCACTAATTTAAGAATCGTTTTTCATTTTAATAATGTCAATTTTTTTTCTTCTTTGTACTTTGGCAAAGATTCTTTCCTTGGCTTGTCGTTTATGACATTTCATCATAAAGATGTGTAATGTCTTATGCCACATATTTTCCCATTAATCACTGGCAATTGGCCTTTGTTGTGATTTTTGCCCCAGGGGGTGGGGCAACATATTCGATTCGAGTCTTTTGTTTTGCTACTCCAGCAAATGCCTTGGCTATTGGATTTTCTATGAGTTCAAGTTCTGGTTTTTAAAGATGCTTGAGATGTTTTGCCTTGCCTTTTCATTGTAACAAGGTTATGATCTATGAGATCTGTACTTTGCAAATGTCAAATGTTGGAAAATATTTCAATTATACGGTTTTCTGGGTTCCAAATATTAGCCATTTTTTGCTTTGTCATTGAAGTTTTCCACAACAACTATTAAAGGCGATTTAAGTGGGAAATACAGGGAGGTAATTTTATAGAAAAATTTCTTTAAATTTAGAACTTTGATTAAAAAAAAATTTTTAAATTGTGTTTTCTGCTATCCGCACCTGACATTGTGGGATATGCTGAGGATATTTTAATTTCAAGATAGGACAGGAATCGGGAGAAAAGGGGGAGATGGACATATATTTCACAGAAAGAAGAAAAAATGGAAAGATGTGAGTGTGAGGGAATCAAGATGTTCAGGAGCCAGCATGAAGTCTGGAATTTATACCAAAATTTGAAACCGATGGCTTTGATACAGGCACAACCTCCAGCAAGACAACGAAGGGAATCTGGCAATATTGGGTTGCCCAAAAAGTAATTGCGGATTTTTCATATAGTCGGCGTTGACAAATTTTTTCACAGCTTGTGACTCTGTAATTGCATTCTTTCTTCTGTCAGTTATCAGCTGCTACTTTTAGCTTGCTTTAGAAAAAAAGTGTAAAAAAAGTATATTTGATTAAAGTTCATTCTAAGCTCTATTAAAAATGCATTTACTTTCTTTTAAAAAATCCGCAATTACTTTTTGGGCAACCCAATAGATACAGATAGTGTGCTTAGGATATGGAAAGGACATTTTCCCCAGCTGTTCGTATCCGAGGGGGCGACGCGGCGATCGCCTAGTCAGAGGTCTAGGAGGTCTACGTAGAAATATCCCGTATGAAGAACAACAAGGCAGCAGGAACCGATGGATGAACCAGCTGAACCATTTAAGAGCGTAGGCGATCATGCTGATGTGCCATCAGCTTACTATACAAGAAAGTAGACAAGACAGTATGTGCCCACTACAGAGACATAAGTTTTCTTCCCATGGCATACCATATACAAATAATTTTGCAAGGAAATTTTGACTTTAGAAAATTTTTCAAAGAAAATTTTGTCTTTAGAAAAATATTTGTCCCTGGAGAATATTAAGCGGAAATTTTGCTTTAGAGCAAATTTCAGGGAAACTTTGTCTTTAGAAAACAAAAAATTCCGGGAAAATTTTTTCTTTAGAGAATATAAAGGTAAATTTTTTTTCTACGGAGAAAATTTCAGGGAAATTTTGTCTTTTAAGAAAATTGAAAGGAAATTTTGTTTTTTTTTTTTGAGAAAATCTCAGGGAAATGGGTATTTGGGAAAACTACCATAATATGAAACCCATGAAAGTTTTTTGGCAACACAATACAACTCCTGCAACCAAATTTGACTTGGATTAGTCTCTCAAACACTCCAAGTACTACCTCATCTACAAAACTATTGTAAATTTTCTAGTTTTCAGAGAAAATTTCTGAAAAATTTTGTCTTTGGAGTGTTTGAGAGACTAATCCAAGTCAAATTTGGTTGCATGAGTTGTATTCTATTTCCAAAAAACTTTCATTGGTGTCATATTATGGCCTGCTCGGTGTCCTATTAGAAGGTTTTTTATGGTAGGTCGGTTTCTCAATATGTGTGTTCGTAATCTACTCTTAAAGATCCTTTATTTGAGTCTCATATTGGCCCGAACGACTACAAGTCCCTTTGCGGGGGTTTTTGGGGGTAGAATGCTCTCCAGATATTTAGGGTTTTTTTTTCCAAAATTTATTTTTATGGAAAACTATCCAAACGGGGCCCGCTGCGCCACGCCGTCTTAAACACTCTTATATCTTTTCAGACGCTTCGCCCTGAATATGGATATTGAATTCGTGCCACTATAGCCCAGGTCCGACTATGACACAGAACGGCTGCGTTCGAATCATGGCCAGAACATCTGACAAAATTTAAAGCGGTGGTTATCCCTTTTTAATACTGGCTACATTTGTCCATTTATCCCAAAAATCAATCAATTTCCGACCCCAATAATGGGTCAAATAACCTATTTGACGCAAATTTTAATGCCATATTCGTAATCTACTTCCAAGTAGCTTTCGTTTGGGTCCCATATAGCCCATAGTCAGCTAATATGCCCATTTTGGGGGTATTTGGGGACGGGGCGACCTCCCATTACTTGGACCTAATTTAGAGGAGTTTGGTTTCGGCCCGCTGGGTACTTGGACCCAAAGGGGAGGGTCCGCCCCCATCCGATATCTAAAAATGGTATAGCCTATGTTTTCTTCCAGACAAACCAACGCAACCTGCGAACATTTTAAGAAAATCAGTTCTGTCGTTTTTGATTCTACGGAACAAACAAAAAAAAAAAAACGAGTCCCATATAGTCATGATGCCCATTATGGGCCCATTTGGGGCTTTTTTTGAGGGATGGTGTGACTCCCTATACGATTTGCAATCTACTCTTGAATACCTTTCATTTAAGCCCCCTATTGACATTAACGACCAATATGTCTGTTTGGGGGAGTTTTGGGGTTGGGGCGGCCTGATGGGTACTTAGACTCAAATTTTAATACCATATTCGTATTCAACTTTTTTAATACCTTTCATTTGATACCCATATTGTCCGGTTCATTCCACTTCTGATTTTGGGTGGTGTTTTTGACATAAGGGGGAGTGTTTGATACCGGAGGGTGGGGGGGGGGGGGGGGGGGAGGAGCGGACACTCCACCCTGTATCATTTAATCGTGCTACAGTCTTCCAAAATTCTGATATTGAGCTAAAGTTAGGCACAGATTCGTATTTTGTTTATACGCAGAGAGTTGCACTAGGCCTTTCATTGTCCGAACTGAACATGGTCGAGATCGAACCAAATTTGGATATAGCTGCCATATAGACCGATCTCTCGATTTAAAGTCTTGACCCCATTAAAATGCACATTTATAATCCGATATCCCTGAAATTTAACAGTGACTTATGTTAGACTCTTCGATATCCGTGTCATATATGATTCAGATCGGTATATATTTCGATATGGCTATCAAAGCGACCAAAATTTTCTTCTACAAAATTGAAGGATGACTTGTATTTATTATACCTCTCAATATCCGTGTCGAATATGGTCGAAATCGGACCATATTTCGTTGAAGCTGCTATGGGGGCATAAATTATGCATTTTTTACCGGTTTATGACATAAGGTGGTTTACATATACACCCGAGGTGATGGGTATCCAAAGTTCGGCCCGGCCGAACTTAACGCCTTTGGTTGCCCAAAAAGTAATTGCGGATTTTTCATATAGTCGGCGTTGACAAATTTTTTCACAGCTTGTGACTCTGTAATTGCATTCTTTCTTCTGTCAGTTATCAGCTGCTACTTTTAGCTTGCTTTAGAAAAAAAGTGTAAAAAAAGTATATTTGATTAAAGTTCATTCTAAGCTCTATTAAAAATGCATTTACTTTCTTTTAAAAAATCCGCAATTACTTTTTGGGCAACCCAATAGATACAGCTTAGGATATGGAAAGGACATTTTCCCCAGCTGTTCGTATCCGAGGGGGCGACGCGGCGATCGCCTAGTCAGAGGTCTAGGAGGTCTACGTAGAAATATCCCGTATGAAGAACAACAAGGCAGCAGGAACCGATGGATGAACCAGCTGAACCATTTAAGAGCGTAGGCGATCATGCTGATGTGCCATCAGCTTACTATACAAGAAAGTAGACAAGACAGTATGTGCCCACTACAGAGACATAAGTTTTCTTCCCATGGCATACCATATACAAATAATTTTGCAAGGAAATTTTGACTTTAGAAAATTTTTCAAAGAAAATTTTGTCTTTAGAAAAATATTTGTCCCTGGAGAATATTAAGCGGAAATTTTGCTTTGAGCGAATTTCAGGGAAACTCTGTCTTTAGAAAAAAATTCCAGAAAATTTTTTCTTTAGGGAATATAAAGGTGAATTTTTTTTTTCTACGGAGAAAATTTCAGGGAAATTTTTGTCTTTTAAGAAAATTGAAAGGAAATTTTGTTGTTTTGACAATATCTCAGGGAAATTTTGTCTTGAGACAAATATGGGTATTTGGGAAAACTACCATAATGTGAAACCCATGAAAGTTTTTTGGCAATACAATACAACTCCTGCAACCAAATGTGACTTGGATTAGTCTCTCAAACACTCCAAGTACTGCCTCATCTACAAAACTATTGTAAATTTTCTAATTTTGAGAGACTAATCCACTAATCCTAGTCAAATTTGGTTGCATGAGTTGTATTCTATTTCCAAAAAACTTTCATTGGTGCCATATTATGGCCTGCTCGGTGTCCTATTAGAAGGTTTTTTATGGTAGGTCGGTTTCTCAATATGTGTGTTCGTAATCTACTCTTAAAGATCCTTTATTTGAGTCTCATATAGGCCCGAACGACTACAAGTCCCTTTGCGGGGGTTTTTGGGGGTAGAATGCTCTCCAGATATTTAGGGTTTTTTTTTCCAAAATTTATTTTTATGGAAAACTATCCAAACGGGGCCCGCTGCGCCACGCCGTCTTAAACACTCTTATATCTTTCCAGACGCTTCGCCCTGAATATGGATATTGAATTCGTGCCACTATAGCCCAGGTCCGCCTATGACACAGAACGGCTGCGTTCGAATCATGGCCAGAACATCTGACAAAATTTAAAGCGGTGGTTATCCCTTTTTAATACTGGCTACATTTGTCCATTTATCCCAAAAATCAATCAATTTCCGACCCCAATAATGGGTCAAATAACCTATTTGACGCAAATTTTAATGCCATATTCGTAATCTACTTCCAAGTAGCTTTCGTTTGAGTCCCATATAGCCATAGTCAGCTAATATGCCCATTTTGGGGGTATTTGGGGACGGGGCGACCTCCCATTACTTGGACCTAATTTAGAGGAGTTTGGTTTCGGCCCGCTGGGTACTTGGACCCAAAGGGGAGGGTCCGCCCCCATCCGATATCTAAAAATGGTATAGCCTATGTTTTCTTCCAGACAAACCTACGCAACCTGCGAACATTTTAAGAAAATCAGTTCTGTCGTTTTTGATTCTACGGAACAAACAAAAAAAAAAAAACGAGTCCCATATAGTCATGATGCCCATTATGGGCCCATTTGGGGCTTTTTTTGAGGGATGGTGTGACTCCCTATACGATTTGCAATCTACTCTTGAATACCTTTCATTTAAGCCCCCTATTGACATTAACGACCAATATGTCTGTTTGGGGGAGTTTTGGGGTTGGGGCGGCCTGATGGGTACTTAGACTCAAATTTTAATACCATATTCGTATTCAACTTTTTTAATACCTTTCATTTGATACCCATATTGTCCGGTTCATTCCACTTCTGATTTTGGGTGGTGTTTTTGACATAAGGGGGAGTGTTTGATACCGGAGGGTGGGGGGGGGGGGAGGAGCGGACACTCCACCCTGTATCATTTAATCGTGCTACAGTCTTCCAAAATTCTGATATTGAGCTAAAGTTAGGCACAGATTCGTATTTTGTTTATACGCAGAGAGTTGCACTAGGCCTTTCATTGTCCGAACTGAACATGGTCGAGATCGAACCAAATTTGGATATAGCTGCCATATAGACCGATCTCTCGATTTAAAGTCTTGGCCCCATTAAAATGCACATTTATAATCCGATATCCCTGAAATTTAACAGTGACTTATGTTAGACTCTTCGATATCCGTGTCATATATGATTCAGATCGGTATATATTTCGATATGGCTATCAAAGCGACCAAAATTTTCTTCTACAAAATTGAACGATGACTTGTACTTATTAGACCTCTCAATATCCGTGTCGAATATGGTCGAAATCGGACCATATTTCGTTGAAGCTGCTATGGGGGCATAAATTATGCATTTTTTACCGGTTTATGACATAAGGTGGTTTACATATACACCCGAGGTGATGGGTATCCAAAGTTCGGCCCGGCCGAACTTAACGCCTTTGGTTGCCCAAAAAGTAATTGCGGATTTTTCATATAGTCGGTGTTGACAAATTTTTTCAAATTTTTTTTTCTTCTGTCAGTTATCAGCTGTTATTTTTAGCTTGCTTTAGAAAAAAAGTGTAAAAAAAAGTATATTTGATTTAAGTTCATTCTAAGTTTTATTAAAAATGCATTTACTTTCTTTTACAAAAATCCGCAATTACTTTTTGGGCAACCCAATACTTGTTCATTGCTCGATATGTAATAAATGAAACCCTCAAAGGTCGATAAACTACTGCTGCTTAGTCCTTGATATATTCAAGCTTTGCGAAGAGACATTCATACAGGCATGTTGCCTACCCCTTACTTAAAGGAACTCTTCTTCAAAGGCAATTCCATTCCTACTAAAACCATAAATCAAAAAAACTATAAAAACACACACATTAATCAACGCGAATTGTTAGTGGAATTTAATTCAATAGCAAAATGAACTCCTCAGCACATTTCTTAGACAAGGGCCTAAAACCAAATGGCTGCCAAGCAAAAACGATTCTCATTGTTCATGCCAAAGAAGAAGCCGATAAATGAATTGTAATAATCATAGGAATAAGAACATAAAAGGCCTATAATCCCAGACATAAAATCCATATCGAATCTATGCCAATGAAACAATAGAGCCATGCTGTTCACAAGATTTGGCAGTGGGGGAACCCCTCCACAACAACATTCTCGTGGTAGTGTAGGCAATACTCGAAACTAGCACAAGGACATTGGCAGAGTAGCATCAAAGGATAACAGGACGGGTATATATGAGTGGATGATGAAGCCGGTGTTGTAAGCATTTTAAAGTTTTATTACACATAGCCTGCAAAAAAAAGGATATCCCCTTTGAAGAAAAGAGTCCTTCATATACGAGGTCACATTAAACTTTAACGCTTTACCTTATACGAGGCATGCAGTCTTTATGGGACTTCTTCTTTAAACGGAGTAACAGCATTGAGGAAAAAATAATTAAAATCTACATTTCATTTGTAAAAAATAATATACGCATATAACAACTTTGGCATTTGGCAGATTGCTTAAGGATTTATGACAACTTTAGACAATAAAGCCTTTCCAGAACCAAGCTACTCCACTGGTTGCACTACAAAAGCATTGAAGATTTGTAAAGGTTAGAGGGGGGGGAAATCAAAAGAAAAAACCATTCAAAACTATTACAAAGAAATTTTTCATGCTTTTACATATTGAAGACAATCACATTCTCCCTTAAGTTACCTCTTGTAAGGGAGAGCGGATCAAGGATGACAAGAACAGGGTTGCCAATGGCATAGAAATTTAGAATTTTTTATTGAATACCAATAGATTTTTCTTTTTACTCTCACCCCAATCTCCTTAAATTTATTAAAATTTCTTAAAATGGCAACTCTGCTGGTGCAACTTAAAGAAAAGGCTTCTTTTATACGAAAGAGTGAAAACTACTCTTCTGCCACCCATAATCATAAAAATTTATGCATTTTTAATTTTTATGAATTGTTTCACACACACACACACACACACACACACGCACACAAAGCCAATGGAAAATCAAACAAAATCATCACCATTCACCCATTGAGGGTAACAAAAATTCTTTGGTTTACATCCCAAGGGGGTTAGCAGCAGCAGCATAAAAGATGACTCTTTCAAAACGGATTTCCCCTTCAAAGGAATTGTTACGCCTAGAAAAACTATCAAGACGCTAGCAGCTAACCTATTGCGAAAGCAATTCATATCAATAGAAATGCAAATCAGTGTGTAAATAACAAATTAAAATTTTAATTTGCACTCCAGCAGCGCCCAACGATTTGCATCTGAAGGCGTGGTTTTCAGTGATTTCTGATAATAATTTACAACCCACTGTGTTTGTGTTTTCCCAGCACACAGTTCGTTTGCAGCAAATCGTTTCGGGTGGAGAACCACAATACCTTCAAAAATATTTGCATCCCATTGATTTGTAACTTCTTATTCAGTTCTGCATGAGAAGTCATGAGGACCTAAGTTAAGTGTTTTCCAATAAATTGCTTTTGGAAACCGGAAAGGGGGTTGCTAAGCAAGAAGGTATGAAATAGTGAGGAATTTCCATAACTAACAGCAGAAGAGAAAAACAAGTAAAAAGCGGGCTAAGTTCGACTGGGCCGAATCTTGGGAACCCACCACCATGGATTCTGCTAGAATATGGGGGCTACATCTGGTTATAGGCCAATTTGAAACGTAATTTCAGCCAAATCGGATGAAAATTGCTGCTTCTAGGGGCTCAACAAGTCAAATCGGGAGGTCGGTTTATATGGGCGCTATATCAGGTTCTTGATTGATTTGGACGGTACTTGGCACAGTTGTTAAAAGTCATAACGGAACAATATGTGCAAAATTACAGCTAAATCGGATGAAAATTATGGCTTCCAGGGGCTCAAGAAGTCAAATCGGGAGATCGGTTTATGTGGGAGCTATGTCAGGTTATTAACCGATTTGGACCATACTAGCCAGAGTTGTTGGAAGTCTTAACAGAACACTAACTGCAAAATTTCAGCCAAATCGGATGAAAATTGTGGCCTCCAGAGGCTCAAGAAGTCAAATCGGGATATCGGTTTATATGAAGAACCTATATCAGGTTCTTCACCGATTTGGACGGTACTTGGCACAGTTATTGGAAGTCATAACAGAACACTATTTGCAAAATTTCAACCAAATCGGATGAAAATTGAGGCTTCCAGCGGCTCAAGAAGTCAAATCGGGAGATCGGTTTATATGGGCGCTATATCAGGTTCTTGACCGATTTGGACGGTACTTGACACAGTTACTGGGAGTCATAGCAGAGCACTATGTGCAAAATTTCAGCCAAATCGGATAAAAGTAAAGGCTTCCAGGGGCTCAAGAAGTCAAATCGGAAGATCGGTTTATATGGGAGCTATATAAGGTTATAGACCGATTTGGACTGTATTTGGCACAGTTGTTGGAAGTCGTAACAGAACACCGCATGCAAAATTTCAGACAAATCGGATAAAAGTAGAGGCTTCCAGGGTCTCAAGAAGTAAAATCGGGAGATCGGTTTATATGGGAGCTATATCAGGTTATAGACCGATTTGGCCCACACTAGCCACAGTGGTTGGAAGTCATAACAGAACACTACATACAAAATTTCCGCCAAATCGGTCAATAATTGCAGCTTGTAAGGGTTCAAAGAGTCAAATCGGGAGATCGGTTTATATGAGGGCTATATCAGGTTATAGACCGATTTGAACTGTACTAGGCTGAGTTGTTGGAAGTCATCACAGAACACCGCATGCAAAATTTCAGCCAAATCGGACAAAAATTGCGACTTGTTAGGGCTCGAGAAGTAAAATCGGGAGATCGGTTTATATGGGAGCTATATCAGGTTATAGACCGATTTGGACCGTACTAGGCAGAGTTGTTGAAAGTCATAACAGAACACCACGTGCAAACTTGCAGTCAAATCGGATAAAAATTTAGGCTTCCAAGGGCTCAAGAAGTCAAATCGGGAGATCGGTTTATATGGGAGCTATATCAGGTTATAAACCGATTTGGACCGTACCTGGCACAGTTGTCAGAAACAGTAAGAGAACACTACATGGTCAATTTCAGCCAAATCGGACTTAAATTACTGCTCGTAAGGGCTCAAGAAGTCTTATTAGGAGATCGGTTTATATGGGAGCTATATCAGGTTCTTGACCGATTTGAACCGTACTTGGTACAGTTGTTGGAAATCATAACAGAATACTACGTGTAAAATTTTAGCCAAATCGGGCAAAAATTGTGGCTTCCAGGGGTTCAAGAACCGATCAAATGGTGAGATCGGTTTAAATGGGAGCCATATCAGGTTATAACCCGATTTGGACCGTACTTGGCACAATTATTGAAAGTCAAAAAAGAACACTACATGCAAAATTTCAGCCAAATCGAGCAAAAATTGCGACTTGTAACGGCTCAAAAAGTCAAATCGGGAGATCGGTTTATATATATATATATATATATATATATATATATATATATATATATATATATATATATATATATATATATATATATATATATATATATACATATATATATATATATATATATATATATATATATATATATATATATATATATATAAACCGATCTCCCGCTATATCACGTTATACACCGATTTGGACCGTACTTGGCTCAGTTGTTGAAAGTCATAAAAGGACGGATGAAAATTTTGGCTTCCATGGGCTCAAAAAGTCAAATCGGGAGATCGGTCTATATGGGAGCTATATCCAAATCTGAACCGCTATGGCCCATTTGCAATCCCCAACGGCCTGCATCAATATTAAGTATCTGTGCAAAATTTGAAGCGGCTAGCTTTACGTGTTCGACCGCTATCGTGATTTAGACTGACGGTCAGACGGACATGGCTAGATCAACTCAGAGCGTCGGGACGATCAAGAATATATATATACTTTAAGGGGTGTTAGACGAATATTTCGAGGTGTTACTAACGGAATGACTAGATTAGAATACCCCCATCCCATGGTGGTGGGTATAAAAAACCAATGGTATGACAACTTTTTATAACCACCACCGAACGATGGGGGTATATTCATTATGTCATTCCGTATGCAACATATCGAAATATCCATAACCGATGCTTATTGTCGTAAAAACCTAAGACGATCTAGCCATGTCTGTCTGTCTGTCTGTTGAAATCACGCTACAGTCTTTAAAAGTAGAGATATCGAGATACCCGAGAGACACCTAGACAGACAGACCCGAGAGACACAAATGTTAATGTCATACTGGCAATCTACTCCCAAATACCTTTAATTTGAATCCCACATAGCCATGATCGACTAATATGACCATTTGGAGGGTAGGGCAACCTCCAATTACTTGGACATCATTTTTTATGTCTTCTTCGTAATCTACTCCCGTAAACCTTTCAATTCAGTCCCATATTGATAAGAACGTTCAATATGTCTGTTTGGGCGAGTTTTGGGGTCGGGTTGGCCTAGTAACTTGGACCCAATTTTTAGTACCATATTCGTATTCTACTCTTCAATACCTTTCATTTGATACCCATATTGCCCCGGTCGCTCAACTTTTGATTTTGGGTGGTGTTTTTGGGGCAACGGCGTAGGGTCCGCCCCCTTCCGATATCATCAAATTATATATCCTATTGCTCCTTCTAGAACATATTCGTTATCTGCTCCCGAAAAGCTTTCATTTGAATCCCATATTGTGATAATCGTCCAATATGCCTATTTGAAGGGGTTTTGGGGCCGGGGCGGCACCCTAGGTACTTGGACCCAACTTTTGATATCTTGATTAGAATTCGTATTCTACTTCCAAATACCTTTCATTTGAGTCCCATATTTTCCCGATAGGTCTACTTTTTTTTGAGTGGTTCTTTTTGAGTAAGGGGAGGGTCCGCACCCTTTAGATATTTACAAATTTAGATATCTAAAAGGGGCGGACCATATTCGTAATCTACTTTCGAATACTTTTCATTTGAGTCCCACTTTGTACCGATTGGTCCACTTTTGATTTTGAGGTCGGACGATTTAAGCGAAATTTTGTTTGCACACTTACAGTAACCTAAAAACAAAAATTTGGTATCAAAATCTGGGGTTGGGTGCTTAAGAGGGCCGCCCGCCCACATAACCCGCTTAACGGATAGACCAATCACTACAATATGGGTATCAAATTAAAGGTAATTGGGAGTAGAAAACGAATCTGATATTTCACTTTTGGGAAATTAGACTTTTTACTGACCATTGCAATGTGGGGTTTAATAAGAGGTAGTTGAGAGTAGAAAAGTCCATAGGATAATTGGAGTAAATTTTTAGCTGAAATTAGCCCGGGGGCCAGGCTCAGCAAGTGGTATATATTTATTTTTATACCCACCACCGAAGGATGGGGGTATATTCATTTTGTCATTCCGTTTGTAACACATCGAAATATCCATTTCCGACCCTATAAAGTATATATATTCTTGATCAGCGTAAAAATCTAAGACGATCTAGACATGTCCGTCCGTCTGTCTGTTGAAATCACGCTACAGCCTTCAAAAATAGAGATATTGAGCTGAAACTTTGCACAGATTCTTTTTTTGTTCATAGGAAGGTTAAGTTCGAAGATGGGCTATATCGGACTATATCTTGATATAGCCCCCATATAGACCGATCCTCCGATTTAGGGTCTTAGGCCCATAAATGCCACATTTATGTTCCGATTCTGCTCAAAAATATAGAACAGTGAGTTGTGTTAGGCCCCTCGACATCCTCCGTTAATTTGGTCCAGATCGGTCCAGATTTAGATATAGCTGCCACATAGACCGATCCTCCGATTTAGGGTCTTAGGCGCATAAAAGGCGCATTTATTGTCCGATGTCGCCGAAATCTGGGACAGTGAGTTGCGTTTGGTCCCTCAACATCCTTCGCCAATTTGGCCCAGATCGGTACAGATTTGGATATAGCTGTCATATAGACCGATCCTCCGATTTAGGGTCTTAAGCGCATAAAAGGCACATTTATTGTCCGCTGTCGCCGAAATCTGGGACAGTGAGTTATGTTAAGCCCCTTGACATACTTCTGCATTATGGCTCAGATCGGTCCAGATTTGGATATAGCTGCCATAAAGACCGATCCCTCGGTTTTAGGTTTTGAGGCCATACAAATCGCATTTATTACCCGATTTTGCTGAAATTTAAGACAGTGAGTTGTGTTAGGCCCTTCGACATCCTTCTTTAATTTCACTCAGATCGGTCCAGATTTAGATATAATTCCCATATAGACCGATCTCTCGATTTAATGTTTTGGTCTAGATCGATCAAGATTTTTGTTTCAATATTTCGCTAATCACCGATTATCGTTATCAGAGAATGAATTTATTTTCGCGAGACAATTTACGTGTTTTCTACGAAGTTATTATTAAAACTCTAGCTCCATAGAGAACACGTCAAACTGTTTCGGGAAAATAATTCACTCCCTGATTGGAAAAAAACAAAAGAAATAATTAAAAAACAAGTTCAACTATACCCCAACAGCAAAATTTTGTTATGATAGAAAATTTGGTTAGTAGTTGGGAACTTATTTAAACTGAAAAACATATTAAATATGAAATATTGTAAGGAGAAAAAACTTGTAATGTCAAAAAGAGTTTGTTTAAGAAGATTTTGTTAGTAGGTGGGGACAGTATCAAGGAATCAAGTCTTGTATGGTCATCACGTTTTATGAAGCCTCAGGTTAGGTTTAAGTGACAGTCTAAGCACACTCCTTTAGATCATTTTCGTCTATTGTGATACCACAGTAGCGATAGGCCAGAATCGATTCCATGATCCCCTCACTGGTAATAAGAGTAAGTTACCCACTTGACTACCAGGACTACCAAGTCAGGGAATAATCCCTGATTTTTTTGTCAAAATTTTATTTCTATAGAAAATTTTGTCAAAATTTTATTTCTAAAATTTTGTCAAAATTTTATTTCCATAAAAAATTTTGTCAAAATTTTATTTCCATAAAAAATTTTGTCAAAATTTTATTTCCATAGAAAATTTCGTAAAAATTTCATTTTCATAGAAAATTTTGTCAAAATTTTTTTTCTATAGAAAATTTTGTCAAAAATTTATTTCTATAGAAAATTTTGTCAAATTTTTTTTCCATAGAAAATTTTGTCAACATTTTTTTTTCCATAGAAAATTTTGTCAAAATTTTATTTCTATAGAAAATTTAGTCATTTTATTTCCATAGAAAATTTTGTCAAAATTTTTTTTCTATAGAAAATTTTGTCGAAATTTTATTTCTATGGAAAATTTAGAAATTTTTTTCCAAAAAAAAAATTTTGTCAAAATTTATTTCTATAGAAAATTTTGCCAAAATTTTATTTCTATAGAAAATTTTGTCAAAATTTTATTTCTATAGAAAATTTTGTCAAAATTTTATTTCTATAGAAAATTTTGTCAAAATTTTATTTCTATAGAAAATTTTGTCAACATTTTTCTATGGAATTTTTTTTTAATTTTATTTCTCTTAAAAATTGTGTCAAAATTTTATTTTTTTTTAAGATTTTATTTCAAAATTATTTAAAAAAAAAAATTAGTAGTTGGGGACAGTAGGAATCCTGTCGTATATATTCTGTAAAGACTTAGAAAATTATATCAGTTTCGCATGTATTTTTAAAATTTCTTTTTTAATTACCCACTTCCCTCCTTCTGTAATTTTGTTTATGTTTTTCATTTTGTCTCCTAATTTCTCTTGTTTTTATGCTATTTTTAATTCTGAGCCTCTTAGGGTTTTTTTTGTTTAATTTCAATGTTTTTAATTTCATGCAAATAAATAGCAGCTCTTTCCCATAGCCTTACTTAGATCTCATGTTCATATATTCCAAACATTCCACCCCCTTTAGCAGGACAACGACATTTTTAATGTATTTCGATTTTAATAAAAATCCCGCAGGATGATGTTAATAGAAATGAAACTCAACGTTTTTGTGTGGGAAGCTGTACGCCATCAGTTTGCATTTTTGTCCAACCTTTTGGGTTTGGAGTCAAGGCTGGCTTGTTAGGTTGGTTGCTTCATAACAACCCACGGGTTTAACTCATTGTTATCCTGTTGCTGCTGTACTTTTGCCTCTCATCATATATTGCGGCAAATGTGTAGGCTTAGTCATTTTGGGGTTTTTTCAGTTTTTTTCTTTTGCATAAGGAGCAACAATCTCAAACATAATAGCCAAGCAAAAAATAAATAACTTTAGCCAAGAAGTTACTCTAACCATGCCAAAATGTTAAGGGATGAAATCTTGACATGTTTGTTCTTCTCCAATTAAGAATCAACGGGGAGAGCAAGGCAGAGAGAGAGAGAGGGTGGGAGAAATCCATAGGAGAGCCATAAACCATAAACCATCTATCCCAAGTAAATTATTTTCCTTATACGGGAATTTGTAATGCCAAAAAAGGGGTTCGTTTTATTAGCACGTTCTCAGAGCGCGTTCGAGTGATACAAGCTCTCCGGGAGTTTTTATGTCCTGCTTTATGAAAAAGGAAAAACAGATAGAAAAGAAACTTCTTGTCATACATTGGGGATCAGTTTAAAGGAAACCTGTGCTCTACCACACTCTAACATTCTGGTGGTTGATTGTGTAGTCAGTGTTGCCGTTGTGCAAAAATCAGTTTTTTCTTTATATGGCACAATCAACATAAAAACTAAAATTTTCTATGAAAACCACATTTTGACAAAATTTTCTATAAAAACCAAATTTTGACGAAATTTTCCATGAAAATCAAATTTTGACAAAATTTTCTATAAAAACAAAATGTTGACAAATTTTTCTATAAAAACCAAATTTTGATAAAATTTGCTATAAAAACAAAATTTTCTATAAAAACTGAATTTTTAACAAAATTTTCTATAAAAACTAAATTTTAACAAAATTTTCTATAAAAATAAAATTTTTATAAAATTTTCTATGAAAACAAAAATTTCACAAAATTTTCTAAAAAAAGCAAAATTTGACAAAATTTTCTAAAAAAAGCAAAATTTTGACAAAATTTTCTAAAAAAAGCAAAATTTTGACAAAATTTTCTAAAAAAAACAAAATTTTCACAAAATTTTCTATAAAAATAAAATTTTGTCAAAATTCTATAGAAACCAAGTTTTGATAAAAATTTTCTATAAAAACAAATTTTGACAAAATTTTCTATAAAAATAAAATTTTCTATAGAAATAAAATTTTGACAAAATTTTGACAAAATTTTCTATAAAAATAAAATTTTAAAAAAAATTTTCTATAAAAATAAAATTTTAAATAAATTTTCTATAAAAATAAAATTTTGACAAAATTTTCTATAAAAACAAAATTTTGACAAAATTTTCTATAAAAACAAAATTTTGACAAAATCTTATATAAAAATTAAATTTTGATAAAATTTTCTATAAAAACAAAGTTTTGACAAAATTTTTTATAAAAACAAATTTTTCAATAAAAACAAAATTTTGAAAAAATTTTGTATGAAAATAAAATTTTGACAAAATTTTCTATAAAAATAAAATTTTGACAAAATTTTCTATAACAATAAAATTTTTAAAGAAAATTTTGTATAAAAATAAAATTTTAACAAAATTTTCTATAAAAACAAAATTTTGACAAAATTTTCCATAAAAATAAAATTTTGATAAAATTTTCTATAAAAATAAAATTGTGACAAAATTTTCTATAAAAATAAAATTTTGACAAAATTTTCTACAGAAATAAAATTTTGACAAAATTTTCTATAAAAATAAAATTTTGATAAAATTTTCTATAAAAATAAAATTTTGATAAGATTTTCTATAGAAATTAAATTTTAACAAAATTTTTTATAAAGACAAAATTTCGACCAAATTTTCTATAAAAATAAAATTTTGACAAAAATTTCTATAACAATAAAATTTTGGCAAAATTTTCTATAAAAATTAAATTTTGACAAAATTTTCTATAAAAATGAAATTTTGACAAAATTTTCTATAAAAATAAAATTTTGACAAAATTTTCTATAAAAACAAAATTTTGACAAAATTTTCTATAAAAACCAAATTCTGATAAAATTTGCTATAAAAAAAAAATTTACAAAAATTTCTATAAAAAAAATTTTTACAATATTCTTTTGTTTCTCTTTCGAGAGGACCAAGTTAATAAGCAGGGTTGTCGAGCTTGGTTAATGTGGCAATTGCATCAAAGATGCGTTTTCGCTATTAATACGATTCAAATACAACATACCAACGCATGGCCCTTGAAGCCATCACACCTAATATGTTTGAAAAGTCTTCTAACCAAAGACGAAAAAAAAAAAAAAAAAAAATTTTATGAAAAAATAAAATTTGGACAAACATTTCTTTAAGAAAATTTGGTCAGAATTTAATTTTTGTCAAAATAATATATAAAAATTTTCTGTACAAATACAATATTGAAAAAATTTTCTATAAAAATAAAATTCTAACAAAGTTTTTTTTTTTTTTTAAACTAAAGTACGATTCAACAATTTTTTAAAAAAAAAAATTTAAAAAATTTTGGGAAAGAATAAAATTTTTAAAAATTTTGAGGAAAATAATTTTTTAAAAAAAATTCGGAAAAAAAAAAATTTTTTAAAATTTCGGGGAAAATAAATTTTTTAAAAAAATTTCGAAAAAAATAAAATTTTTAAAAAAAATTCGATAAAAATGTAATTTTGACAAAATGTGCTTCAAAATTTAAAATTGGCAAAATTTTCCATAAAAATCTCTTTTGAATAATTAATTTTTAATTGTTTTTTTCTTTTACCAAATCTCCTATTCCTTTCGTTCATGTGGCAACCCTATCAATGTTTACTCTCGCCCTCTTGGTGGTGCTGTGTTGTGTGGTGGTTTTTATTTTGCTGCCACTGCTAGCTGTCCTTATCCCCATTATCCTGTGCAACACACAACATTGAGCTTCTTCCTGTTTTCTTTGTATTCCTGTGGCTGTTACTGCTGCTGCAGCTCTGCCACAGTGAATAGCTGTTCCTCGGTATCCCTGTGTATACTTGGCATTCCCGTTTTTTTTCCCCCTTTTGTTCTTGTTCCATTCGCTCACTTTATTATGTACATGAAAGCGACTCTTTGACACAGTTTTACGGTGCAATTCAGGGAAGTCGGTCGTCTTGGTACCTTTTTGTAAAAATCGCGCGCGTAACTCGCCTTTGTTCTGTTCTATTCTCGTTTCTTGTTTTTGTTAAATGGTGTTGTTTGGCCATAGTTGTTTGTCATCTTAGTCGACGGCGTGTTTTGCAACGAAATTTGTTTGGTTCGCATTTCGTTGATTGATTTTCTACACCGGGCAAACCTATTACCAAGGATCTTTGGCCGCTTTTGTACTGTATGGATAGACTCCTTAGCACGTTTTGGATTTTTGTTGTTGTTAATTAATAGCTTCATATTGAATGGGAATGTGTGATTGCTTTTAAAGGCAAACAAATTGTCTAATTTATTTTGTTCTTAAGCAAATGCAGGTAAAGTTAAAAATAATTTTTTAAAACGATTTATTATGTGTGTCGAATTTATGATAGATTTGTCAATTTCGAAAGACAATAATCTCTTTCAGATTTCAAAAAAAAAAGTACAAAATTTATGTTCCCAATATTTTACTTTAGGTAAAATAAAATGTGGACATTGAGTAATGGAACTTGGATAGATGTTAATTTAATGATTTAATATCTACCAAAAAATTATTGCTTAAGCAAAAGTCGAACTAAAAAAAACTCAATTTTGATGGTTAAAATTTTTTCCACAAAAAATAATTATTCAAAGTGATGGCCAATACGCCATTGGGGACTGTTTGTAAGTGGCAAGCGGCTTTTTTATGTCTTATAAACTCACAAAAAAATTTACGTTGTGTTATTTTAAGAAATTTTTTTTCAAAAAAAAAAATATTTTATAAGGTTCCTACTGTCCCTATCTACTACATGTTTTGAAATCATGCATTTGTTATGAAATTGTGGCTAAACCTAGTTTTAATACACTACTTTTCTTTACCTATGCTGCTTTAACATCTATTTTGTCTTTCATGGTTTTTATTTACTAGTAGTTGGGGACAGTAGGAATCCATGCACTAAATTCATCCACTAAAATCCATGAAAACAAAAAAAATCAATGCATGCTGTCCGATTAAATTTTAAGCTCAATGATAGGGGATATCCTTTTTATAGCCAAGTCCGAACGGCGTGCCGCAGAGCGACAGCTCTTTGGGGAGAAGTTTTTATGTGCGCCACACAATTATCGCCAGCATTAGAAGGGGACAACCACCGCTGAAATATTTTTCTGATGTACCTGCCAGGATTCGAACCCAGCCGTTCAGCGTCATAGGCGGACATGCTTACCTCTGCGCTACGCTGGTCACATAATACTAACTACCATTTTTTTAATTTAGATGTTTTTATTGATTTAAATTAATTTTTTTTTTTGATTTTCATGGCCTAGTAGGTGGGGACAGTAGGAATTTAGTTGGAAAATTTCTTAATTCGTTAGAAAAAAAATTATATGCAGTTATACATTTTCGCATTTACTGCCAATTTTGAACATTCCTTAAACTAATTAAAAAAAAATATTTGGTGTACAAATTCCTACTGTTCCTTTCTATGGCCTATTTGGAATACTTTTTTTGGAGAAGCGCCGTTGTATGGCCACTTATAGCTGAATTTAATGACTCTTCTTTACTATTTGTTTCTTATGATTAAAATTTGTCTTTTGTGCTTTTCATGCTCCAGTAGATGGGTACAGTAGGAACTTGAAGAAAAGGAAAATTTATATAAAATATATATAGACCGAGAGACTAGCTCTGAGACTCTCCGCTCTATACATCTGATTTTCGCGACTGCCGATGCAGCTACTCCGTATGGAGCATTCCACTATCCGCAACCTGTGGACGCTTGATGGTGAACCCTACCAAAGAGAAGAATGGTAGTGCAGCAGGTGTAGGGACGTTGGACGGCCCTATGACTACTGATTCGTCGGTGCTTTGTGCTGGACGGGAGTAAGGAGGTGACGGTGGCGGTGGCGTGGTGTCATAGAAGGTGCTGTCCAGTAGCTGTGCTGGAGAAGATGGCAAAAGCTGAAGTAGTGGTCGCCAGTTGGTGCCTTGCCATCTGACAGTAAGGCGGCTTTGGAATTTACAGCTGTTAGGAAGAAGGCAGTTGATGCGAAGTCAGCTGTTGGGAAGATAGCTGGTAGTAGATAAGGCAGTTGATCAGGCGCTGCTCGGGCGCCAGTGATTGCCGCTGGATACAGTGGTCGATGGTGCAGTGGGTGGCGCTGTCGTGTATGAAGCGATCGTTGGTGCGACTGTGTGAAGTAAAGTGATCCAGTTCGCTCATGCGTCTACTGCTGGGGCACATGGGGTTGAGAGGTAGAATTTGAGCGATGGCTGCTCGCGTCGCGCTAATGGGTGTTGGCGTCACAGTCGATGATTGCCTGTCTTGCAGTGGCGGATGGTGCATTGGGTGGCGCTGCTGCTGATGTTGTGGGTAATGGGCCTCCGATTCTCAAAAGGGTTAGAGAAAGGTAGAGTAGAGTAGAGAAATCTTAGAAAAGGGGAATAATAGAAGTGTCATTGTCGTTGAGATGAAGAATGAGGCTAATGGTGGTGCGACTGTGTCAAGTAAAGTGATTCAATTTGTTGGGATGTATGAGGAGCTTCTCATTCGTTTCATGCTGATTGGGATTGAGAGGTACAATAGGCGCTTCTGAGGCAATGGGTGCTCGTGACGCACTGGTGGGTGTTGAAGGTATGGTCGGTTATTGCCTGTCGGGCAGTGATGGATGGTGCATTAGGTGGCGCTGCTGCTGCGGTGTTGGGTGATGGACCTCCGACTCTTCAAAGGAGAAGGGAAAGGGAGAGTAGGGCTCGCAGGCTTGTGTTCGTACACTTAGGAAAGGGGAATGATGAAATGTCATGGTGAGAGAGAGAAGGATATGGCGAACGGCCTTGAGGATGCCATATATGGGGCGAATGTTGGTGCGACTGTGCCATGTAAAGTGATCCAGTTCGCTGGTATATTTGAGGAGCTCCTTATGCGTCTCCTGCTGGAGAACAAGGGGTTGAGAGTAGCGATGGCTGTCCACGGCGTACTGGTGGGTGCTAGAAGCATGGGTGGACGTCCGGCTGTTGCTCAATCAATGCGAAGTCTATGGAGACGTGTACTGTCATTGATTAAGGGGAATGCGGTGTCGACTTCCGTGGAAAAAGGTGGTTGAGGAGGTGGGCCTCACACTTGGTGTGAGGTTTCAAGGGGTCCGTCCGACTCGCATTGGTGTCGTTGCGGTGATTTGCACTCCCTTAGTTGCTGTGAGGCCAAGCAATATTAAAGCAAACGAGAAGCTTGTGGAGATTGGTTTGAAGGTTGAGGACCGCGATAAGTTGGGGGACTAAGATGGCGGGATACACGCTGTCATAGCTCGCGGTGAGTTTATGACAGACTTGTAAGCCCTGAATTTGATGAGAGCGATAAATATGGAGGTATTCCGGTAGTCCGTCCGTTCACGCCTTAGAAGCCTGAGGGCGGTGCAGTAACGACACCCTAAATTGGGCGAGGACCGAGCCTACATCAAGTGGTTCCGATTAACGGCGAGCATGCAGAATGCGGTATTTGCATGCCATTGGTGCATGTGATTCGACCATAGAGTGCGGGATTGCCGCATTAGGGGTGATGTCTATCGTCGGTGCGGATTGAGTGGACACGTGGCTTCGGACTGTCTCAACTCCGTTCGCTGTAGGAATTGCGAATTCAAGGGGTTGCCGTCGGATCATATGATGAATCTGCGAGGCCTGTCCGATTTATGCTGGTTCTGCAGCTAGGGCGAATGCTGGGTATTCAATGAACTGATCATGGATGTTAAATTTTACCAATTTAACTGACATCGGAGAAAAAAAGCACTGTGGATGCCTGGATCAATGTGAAAAAGTGTGTGAGCGAGCCGAATGTCAAATATGTGCTTTACATATTTGTCGATTTCAAATGAGAGTTTGATTACTTTTCATGACATAGTGTACTCACGAGATTGGGCAAAATAGCTTGTCGAGAACTTTCTCTACGACGTAGTAACTTCTGTGATCGGGGATGCCCTGGGGAGTGGGGGTGCACAGGCTTTGGGCATTGTGCGCAAATGAAGCGATCGTGTCGGTGTTGACATTGCGGAGGACAATACTGTGACAATGTTGCTCAAGGGCTCGGAATCGGCACCCCATGATTCGATCTGGCAGAGCTGGCATCAGAAACGTAGCGCTCGTAAAATATCTGGGATTGACTGTTTCACAGAGAATGAGTTTCCTGATCCATTTGGGTCGAGTGAAGGAAAAAATCACTGGAGTAGCCGGGGAGAAGTGATTGGGGTATTCTGAGAAGTGATTGTGGTCTTAGTCGTTGTGCACTATAGGCACCTGTGTAGCATAGAATTACTGTGTCTGTCTTTGGACGGAAGAAGATCCTTCCTTTTCAGTGGGTTGCTATACTGTCCTGCTTGCCTGTGTGTGTGGAACTGTTTCGACAGATGCCCTACAGGTTTTGCTTGGTGACTCCCTGCTTGATTTGCTCGTAACTTACATGGCTGTTCTGTACAGAGTGAGAAAGGGATTTCCATTAGTGCACGGAAATTGGCTCACTGCTTCTAAGCTTGCAGATGGGAATATGGCGGCTCAAGGTGCTTTTGGAGCGTCTTGATGATAGGTGGCAAACACGATGCATGAGCAGTGACTATGGTCGGGTGACTTACGTATTTATTTGTCATGCGACGTTCGCACGGTATCGCCCAGATTTTGTTTTCGGTCTTAGTCTTGGTTTCATGCTGATGGGATGTGGCTCCTTTAATGACTTTCTGCATCACAGGAACTTGTCCTCAACTGATTTGTGCGAGTGTGGGAGACCTAAGGAACGGAGGCATGTACTATGCAGACATTAGACATCTAGGCGCGATGGGGTTTAGCGAGACGATTTCGAATTTTAGTAAGACTCTTGAGGACGAGCGTCGTAATGGAGGCATGAATTCACGCTAGGTAACCACTCAACTGGTGCGACCAAGTGATTTTGGGCTGCACATGACATGGCCTGACACCTGCTTTGCTCATTTTAATGCTGCGTCGTTTGCATCCGTTGTCTTTGGGGTTGTGTGCGGTCATCCATGAGGGTGGCCGCGTTTATTGTTGAGTCCCTGTTGGAGCATATTAGTGTCACGTTTTCCATGAGGGCTGCCGTGTCCATTTTGTGTATATCATCCGGGTGTATGTTGTTTTTGGTCATACCCTGGCTGTTAGAACGTTTTGGGCGATTTTTCTTTTTCCCAGGTGACCAGACTTCTGTTATGACTTCTGCTGTGAAACTGTTTGGGACTCAACTGGTAGTAGTCTTTGAGGGTTACAAGGCCTCACCGGACAATTTAATCTGGCACCACGGTTGTCAGGAGCCCCTAGAATTTCGGATCCAGCCTGACAATGGTGAGGCCACAGTGAGGAGTATCGTGGTTTGCACCCAAGTCACAGGTAGAGCGCAAGTTCGGCGTTGAGTGGCGTTTTCAACCATTTTCCTGATTGTCCATAGATTGCAAGCAGTTTTAAGTAGTGCTCCGCTTTTAATCAAGTGGGGCGAACTCATCATAATACATGGGATCAAATTGGTACTCAGGTGTGTAGGTTACTACATGTGGGGGGACGATGGCAGACGCAATATATTCACCCTAGGGCATCGCAGGTTTGGGCCGTATCTGCGTAAAACACGACATTCGTTTTCATATCTATATCATATTTGCGGCTGCTACGGTCTCAAGTAGTCATAAAGGGGAATCGGTAATTAAGGGGCCTATATCGGTTAGCATGCCCGCCTATGCCGCTGAAAGCCTGAACACAAATCCTGGCGAGAACATCAGATAAAAATTATCAGCGTTGGTTCTCCTCTCCTAATGCTGGCGAAATTTTTGATGCATTTTGCCATTTAGTATGGCTGCCATGTAAAAACTTCTCCCAAAAGAGGTGTCAAATCCGGGAATCGGTTCGTATGAGGACTATATTATTTTATAACCGATTCCGTTTATGCTCGACACTTATATTGGAAGTCAGAACCCAAGTTTTTGTGCCAAATTTCAGCCAAATTGGAGGAAATTTGAGGCCTCTAGGAGCTCAAATTCGAAAATCGGTTTATATGGGGGTTATATCACCATATAGGCCGATTCGGATCATACTTGGCATGGATATTGGAAGTCATAGTAGAAGTCTTTGTGCCAAGTTTTAGCCACATTGGATGAAAATTGAGGCTTCTAGGGTCTCAAGAGGTCAAATCCGGGAATCGGTTTATATGGGCGGTATACCAGATTATAGTTTTGCACAAATACTTCTTATTAGTGTAGGTGGGTTGGTATTATAAAAGGGCCATATCGGTCCATGTTTTGATATAGCTGCCATATAAACCGATCTTGGTCTTGACTTCTTGAGCCTCTAGAGTGCGCAATTCTTATCCGATTGGAATGAAATTTTCCACGACGTGTTTTGATATGACATCCAACAACTGTGCCAAGTATGGTTCAAATCGGTTCATAACCTGATATAGCTGCCATATAAACCGATCTTGGGTCTTGACTTCTTGACCCTCTAGAGTGCGCAATTCTTGTTGGTTTGGAATGAAATTTTGCACGACGTGTTTTATTATGATATCCAACAACTGTGCCAAGTATGGTTCAAATCGGTGCATAACCTGATATAGCTGTCATATAAACCGATCTTGGGTCTTGACTTCTTCAACCTCTAGAGGGCGCAGTTCTTATCCGATTTAACTGAAATTTTGCAAGACGTATTTTATTCTTACTTTCAACAACTGTGTCAAATAAGGTTCAAATCGGTTCATAACCTGATATAGCTGTCATATAAACCGAGCTTGTGTCTTGACTTCTTGAGCCTCTAGAGGGCGCAGTTCTTATCCGATTGAAATGAAATTTTGCAAGACGTATTTTATTCTTACTTTCAACAACTGTGTCAAATAAGGTTCAAATCGGTTCATAACCTGATATAGCTGCCATATAAACCGATCTGCGATCTTGACTTCTTGAGCCTCTAGAGGGCGCAGTTCTTATCCGATTTGTCTGAAATTTTGCATGACGTATTTTATTCTTACTTTCAACAACTGTGTCAAATAAGGTTCAAATCGGTTCATAACCTGATATAGCTGCCATATAAGCCGATCTGCGATCTTGACTTCTTGAGCCTCTAGAGATTGCAATTATTATCCGATTTGCCTGAAATTTTGTACGACGGATACTCTCATGACCATCAACATACGTGTTTATTATGGTCTGAATTGGTCTATAGCGCGATACAGCTCCCATATAAATCGATCTCTCTATTTTACTTCTTGAGCCCCCAAAGGGCGCAATTTTCATTCGATTTGGCTGACATTTTACACAGGTCTCCAATATATAATTTAATTGTGGTCCAAACCGGACCATATCTTAATATCGCTCCAATAGCAGAGCAAATCTTTTCTTATATCCTTTTTTTTTTGCCTAAGAAGAAATGCCGGGAAAAGAACTCGACAAATGCGATCCATGGTGGAGGGTATATAAGATTCGGCCCGGCCGAACTTAGCACGCTTTTACTTGTTAATTTTTCACATTTCATTGATTAGTAGTTGGGGACAGTAGGATTTCATTTTTTTAACAAACAACAAAAATTTCAAAAAACATTTTTTTCTTCAAAAAAAAAAAAAAAACAAAAATGCGCATCTTTAAAATGCTGTCTTCTTGGCGCATTTAATATTCGGTCATAGTTAATAACCCATTAAGGGCCGACTCTTAATTTCCTTGGCCGATTTGGGCCAAATTTCATACTGTCATCCTTTAGAATACTTTTTTTTAGCAAAAACTAATTTTAATTTTATATTTTTTTGCTTAGGCAGCTCTACCTTTAGATATTTTGTTTACCCATACGGCGCTAAAGGGTTAATAGCTACCGGAAAATTGGTAAACAAAAATACAACGCCTTAATTTTTTGTTTTTTTTTTTTAAATATCACGCGATATATTTTATTTTTGTTTTTTAAAATTTTTTGTTGTTGTATTTTAACACTAAAAAAATCTTGCGTTTCAAAAGATTTATTCCACTGGCTATGTTAAATGTAAATGACAAATCGCTTCTAAATTTTTGTTTTGCGTGTTTTGCCTTAGAAAGATTTTTTGCAAAACCACATTCAATTCAATTTAATAATAAACATAAAGCACTTTTTTTGTATATAACTAAAATTTACCTTAGTATCTTATTTACGCTATATTTCCTTATAAACATGTGAAACATAAAAATAATAAACTCCCACCTTCAATCTTTCGCATGTAATAACGCCTTACGGTCATTAAAGGAGAAAGACTGCTAAATATCGCCTGAAAGAAAATCCTAATCATAAAAATAAAAATAATTATTAATTATTTTATATGAGATTGTCTGCCATCAGGTTGTTGAAATTTTCTTTGACTTTCATGAACGCACATTGAACACCTATCACCAACGTGATGGTGTCGAGCAGCAGATCACCAGCATTCCATTCAATGTCGTTACCCAGTCAACCAACACCATCCGCAACGTCAACAGCTAACGTCGTTTGACTTTGGCGCCGTGACACGTGACTGGGTTTGGATTGATGGCTTGCTTTAGCAAATATCGTCTCCTCGTATATGTTTGCAGAGTCACTTGATGGTAGTTTTTTTTTTGTGTTTTTTTCACTTTCTGCCTTTGAGCACGTTTTTTGTCTGGATGAGAATTTTCTTTGTCTTTCAATTCGATTCTGCAAAACAAAAAAGTACGCAAATGATGGCAGACATAGAATGACTATGCCATGATGAGGAAAACAAAAGTGAGGAGGAGGAAGGTGCAGCGTACTGACTCTGGTGTTTTCCATTGCTGGCTGCCATACATGAAAACGTGAAAGTCCATTTGTTTATGTTATCTATTAGTCGAGGGATGATGCAGCAGTTTTTCTTGGGCTGTTCCCAGGGGGGGGGGTGGGACGTTCATTAGGGAAGAAGGACTAAATAAACTGTTTTAAAAATTCAAAGATGAAAAAAATCTTAAAAAAATTTTATTTGGATTTTCACCAAAAATCTCGATTTTTGCAATATTCTTAGTAAATTTGTTTATAGTGAAATTTGAAAAAAAAAATCTTTCATTAAAATTTTAAGGAAATTTTTGATTTTCAGAACATTTTGAATTTCAAAAAAATTTTTGAATTTCGGAAAAATTTTGATTTTCGAAAAATTTTGATTTTCGAAAAATTTTAAATTTTCGGAAAAATTTTGATTTTCGAAAAATTTTTGATTTTCGAAAATTTTTTGATTTTCAGAAAATTTTAGATTTTTCGAAAAATTTTGATTTTCACAAAATTTTTGAATTTCTGAAAATTTTTGATTTTCGGAAAATTTTTGATTTTCGGAAAATTTTTGATTTTCGGAAAATTTTTGATTTTCGGAAAATTTTTGATTTTTAGAAAATTTTTGATTTTCGGAAATTTTTAGAATTTCAGAAATTTTTTCGATATTTTGGAAAATTTTTAATTTTCGAAAAATTTCTGATTTTCAGAAAATTCTAGATTTTTAAAAATTTTAGATTTTTAAAAAATTTTTGATTTTCGGAAAAATTTAGATTTTCGAAAAATTTTGATTTTAAAAAAATTTTAGATTTTAAGAAAATTTTTGATTTTCGGAAAATTTTTGATTTTCGGAAAATTTTTGAATTTCAGAAAGTTTTTAAATTTCAGAAAATTTTTGATTTTCAAAAAATTTTTGATTTTCGGAAAATTTTAGATTTTTCAAACTATTTAGATTTTCATAAAATTTTTGATTTTCAAAACATTTTTGAATTTCAAAAAATTTTTGATTTTCGGAAAATTTTTGAATTTCAAAAAATTTTTGATTTTCGGAAAAATTTTAGATTTTCAGAAAATTTTTTTTTATCGGAAAATTTTTGATTTTCGGAACATTTTGAAATTTCAAAAAATTTTTGATTTTCGGAAAAATTTTGATTTTCGAAAAAATTTTGATTTTCAAAAAATTTTTGATTTTCAGAACATTTTTGAATTTCAAAAAGTTTTTGATTTTCGGAAAATTTTTGATTTTAAGAAAATTTTTGATTTTCGCAAAATTTTAGATTTTCGGAAAATTTTTGGTTTTTGGAAAATTTTTGATTTTTGGAAAATTTTTTGATTTTCATAAAATTTTGATTTATGAATTTCAGAAAATTTTTGACTTTCGAAAAATTTTTGATTTTCAGAAAATTTCAGATGTTTTAAAAATTTTTGATTTTCGGAAAATATTTGATTTTAAGAAAATTTTTGATTTTCGGAAAATTTTTGAATTTCAGAAAATTTTTGAATTTCAGAAAATGTTTGATTTTCGAAAAATTTTTGATTTTCAGAAAATTTTAGATTTTTCAAACTATTTAGATTTTCACAAAATTTTTGATTTTCAGAACATTTTGAAATTTCAAAAAATTTTTGATTTTCGGAAAAATTTTGATTTTTGAAAAAATTTTGATTTTCAAAAAATTTTTGATTTTCAGAACATTTTTGAATTTCAAAAAATTTTTGATTTTCGGAAAAATTTTAGATTTTCAGAAAATTTTCGATTTTCAGAAAATTTTTGATTTTCGAAAAATTTTTGATTTCGGAAAATTTTTGATTTTCAGAAAATTTTTGATTTCGGAAAATTTTTGATTTTCATAAAATTTTTGATTTTTAAAAAATTTTTTAATTTCAGAACATTTTTGAATTTCAGAAAATTTTTGGTTTTCGAAAAATTTTTGATTTTCGAAAAATTTTTGATTTTCGGAAAATTTTTGGTTTTTGGAAAATTTTTGATTTTCGGAAAATTTTTTGATTTTTATAAAATTTTAGATTTTCAAAAAATTTTTGAATTTTATAAAAAAATCTCAAATATTTTTTAAAATTTCTTAAAAATTTAGTTTTTAGTGAATTTTGTAAAAAAAATATTTTTTCATCAAGAGTTTTTTTCCATTTTAATAGGAAATTTTGTAAAAAAATATTTTTTCAAGAGTTTTTTTCCATTTTAATAGGAAATTTTTAAAAAATTTGATTTTTACAATTTTTATACCCTCCACCATAGGAAGGGGGTTTACTAATTTCGTCATTCTGTATGTAACACCTCGAAAAATGCGTCTAAGACTCTATAAAGTATAAATATTCTTGATCGTCGTGACATTTTAAATCGAACTAGCCATGTCCGTCCGTCTGTCTGTCGAAAGCAAGCGAACTTTTGAAGGAGTAGAGCTAGCACACATACTTCATATTGGTGTAGGTCGGTTGGGATTGTAAATGGGCCAAATCGGTCCATGTTTTGATATGGCTGCCACACAAGCCGATCTTGGGTCTTTACTTCTTGAGCCTCTAGAGGGCGCAATTCTCGTCCGATTTGCACATAATGTTTTGATATAACTTTCAACAACTGTGCGAAGTATGGTTCAAATCGGTCCATGTTTTGATATAGCTGCCATATAAACCGATCTTGGGTCTTGACTTCTTAAGCCTCTAGAGGGCGCAATTCTCATCCGATTTGACTGCAATTTTGCACATAATGTTTTGATATCACTTCCAACAACTGTGCCAAGTATGGTTCAAATCGGTCCATAACCTGATATAGCTGCCATATAAACCGATCTTGGGTCTTGACTTCTTGAGCTTTTAGAAGGCGCAATTCCTATACGATTTGGCTATATATTTGCACGTGGTGTTTTGGTATAACATCCAACATACATGCGAAGTATGGTTCAAATCGGTCCATACCCTGATATAGCTGCCGTATAAACCGATCTGGGATCTTGAGTTCTAGAGCCTCTAGAGGGCGCAATTCTCATTCGATTAGGCACAGATTTTTTATAACGGTTTCTCCCATGGCCTTCAACATACGTGTGCAATTTGATCTAAATCGATCTATAGCTTGACACAGCTCCCATATAAACCGATCTCCCGATTTAGCTTCTTGAGCCCCGAATCAGACTATAACTTGATATAGCTCCACCTCCTCCTCCGTCCATATTCATTATTCTTTGTTTGCCTAAACAGAGATACTGCGCAAAGAAATCGACAGATGCGATCCATGGTGAAGGGTATATAAGATTCGGCCGGGCCGAATTTAGCACGCTTTTACTTGTTTTTTTTTTTTTTTTGTTTTACTTGGGCAGTAGATGGGGACTGTAGGAATTTGGTAAGTCAATTTTATTAACTTTTTATTTGGAATTTCTATAAACCATTTTTAAAAACATAGTTTTTAAAATCAACATCTTTTTTGTTTTAAAAAACAAATACATCTTTTCATATTTTCTTAACTTTAATAATTTTTCAAAAAAAAAAAAAAATATAAAAGAATTTTAAAATAAATTTAATTTATTTGGAGTTGTATTGATCTGTTTAAGTTAAGGCGTTAGTTTTTGCTTATGGACGACCATAGCCTCAAGACAAAACTAAAAAAATTAAATTTGATGTTGAAATTCCTACTGTTCCCACCTACCTATGAGCAACTTCGAAAATACAGGATTTTTTTAAAAACGTATGGTCAAAACTAGATAATTCATTCCTATTTCTTATGAAAGCCCTTGTTAATTTGAATTGTGCTGTCTTAGAATGGAAACAATAGATGGGTGCAGTAGGAATTCATACACTTTATGTTTCACATTCGAAATGTTTATTTTGATCATTTTTGTATTTATTATGTGGTTCTGAGTTGTACAAATATATTGGTTTCTTTTCTTTTTTGGATTGTTTAATTTTTGTGCTCATTCACATGTTCTTTGATAGCTTTTTGGCACATGGTCTGGCATTGTCTGCAGGAGAACAAAGAGTTTAGTATTTTTTTCTTTTTTGGTACATTGCAATTTTTTTTACCATATATTATGTGTGGTTCAGAGAAATATTTGTAACTATTTTTTGTTAATTATAATGTCTTCATATAAATGTTACAATTGTGTATTGTTAAGAAATTTTTTATTTATTTGCAGATTTCTTTAATTTGATCAAGGGAAATTTAAGGGGTTATTGCATCGAAACATCAAAAACTAGTAGAGGTAAGTGTTATAATTGTACAAATTATGTGAAAAATACATGTTTTAATTAAAATGTGTTTTTTATTTAAATTCTTGAAAAAATATAACATTAAATATTAAAAAAAAAAACAATTTTTTAAGAATAATCAAAATAATAAAAATATAAAAACTAAACATAAAAGAAATATAAAACTTAAAAAAAAAAAAATAAATTAAAAATAAAAAATTCGAAAAATCTTCATATACTCAGAATTTGAACAAAGTCCCTGTAGTAAACCACAATTTGTATGAACCCAAAGTATGCCCCTGAAGCATGTCCCTAAATAATGTCTCCAAAGTATTTTATATCCTAAACATATGCTCCCAAAGTACAATCTCAAACTATGTCCCCAAAGAATGTATCATTGATATGTCCCCAAAGTATGTTCTCAAACTATGCCTCAGTATATGTCCCCAAAGTATGTCCTCAAAGCATGTCCCCAAAGTATGCTCCTAAAGTATGTTCTCAAAATATTTCTTTATTCGATATGTGGTCTTCCACCGAAAGACACCATTAAAAAGCATATTAAAAAAATCATTTTCAAAGTACGTCCTCAGTATATGTCCCCAAAGTATGTCCTCAAAGCATGTCCCCAAAGTATGCTCCTAAAGTATGTCTTCAAAATATTTCTTTATTCGATATTTGGTCTTCCGCCGGAAGACAACATTAAAAAAATATTAAAAAAAGTCATTTCCAAAAAATAAAAAAATATATAAAAAAAAATAAAAATTATAAAAAAATTAAAAAAAAAAATTTTTTACTTTTTTGCAAAATTGGTAATCTATTAAAAAATAAAAAGCTTTATTTAAATATTTATAAAAAATATTAAAAAAAAATAAAATAAAACAATTTTAAAAAGAAAATAATAAATATAATACTAACAAGTAAGAGTGTGCTAAGTTCGGCAGGGCCGAATCTTATAAACCCTCCGCCATGGATCGCATTTGCCGCGTTTTTTGCGCTCTTATTAGGCAAACAAAGAATATTGTATAAGAACTGTTATGCTATTGGAGCTATATCATGTCATAGTCCGATTCGGACCATAAATGAATTGAATGCTGAACATTGTAGAAGTCATTGTGTAATACTTCAGTTCATTCGAATAATAATTGCGCTTTCTAGGGGCTCATGAAGCAAAATCGGGAGATAGGTTTATATGGGAGTTGTAACAAGCTATTGATCGATTCAAACCATATTAGACACGAATGTTGAAGGTCATGAGAGAAGCCGTTGAACAAAATTTCTGTCAAGTCGGATGAGTATTGCGCCCTCTAGCGGCTCAAGAAGTCAAGATCCCAGATTGGTTATATGGCAGCTATATCAGGTTATGTACCGATGTAGCGCCATACTTGGCACATTTATTGGAAGTCATAACAAAACACCTCATGCAAAATTTCAGCCATATCGGATGAGAATTGCGTGCTCTATTGGCTCAAGCAATCAAGATCTAAGATTGGTTTATATGACGGCTATACCAGATTGTGAACCGATTTGAATCATACTTAACACAGTTATTGGAAGTGATACCAAAACACCACGTGCAAAAATTTTGTTATTAAAACAAATAATTTATAATAAATGTAAAATACTAAAAATTAAAAAAATAAAATTAAAAAAAAAATTTTAAAAATGCAAAAAAAAATAAAAATAATTAATAAAAAAATTTAAAAAAAAATAAAAAAAGTCATAAATAAAAGTCAAAAAAGTCAATAAAAATTAAAAAAATTTTTGTCTTTTATAATATTTTGTTTAATAATAAATAATTTTTTTGAAAAAAAAAAATTATGAGACATATTGGGTTGCCCAAAAAGTAGTTGCGGATTTTTCATATAATCGGCGTTGACAATTTTTTCACAGCTTGTGACTCTGTAATTGCATTCTGTCTTCTGTCAGTTATCAGCTGCTACTTTTAGCTTGCTTTAGAAAAAATTGTAAAAAAAGTATATTTGATTAAAGTTCATTCTAAGTTTTATTAAAAATGCATTTACTTTCTTTTAAAAAATACGCAATTACTTTTTGGGCAACCCAATATATTAAAAGTTATATAGAAACGAAAACAAAATTAAAAAAACGTTTAAATTAAGCATTTTAAAAATGTTTAAATTATAAAACAATATAAAAAGATTAAAAAAAATTAAAATGTTAAAAAATATATGAAAATAAAAATTATTAAAAAATTAAAAGATATTTATTTAATATTATAATAAATAATGTATTCAAAAAAATTAAAAATTAACAAAAACAATAAAAAACAAATGTAAAATACTAAAAAAAACTTAAATTAAAAAAATTTAAATTAAAAATAAAAAATTAGTTAAAAAATAATTTTTAATTAAAAAAAAAACATAAAAAACGAATTCTAAAAAATTAAGCATTTCGAACAAAGATTTGAGTTTTGTTTTTAAAATAAATAAAAAAGATTAACAAAAATTTAAAACTTAAAAAAAATGCAAAAAAAAAATTAAAAGTTAAAAAAAAAAATTAAAAATTTTGTATTAAAAAAATTTGAAACAATAAGAAAATTAAATTGTGCCTTTTGTATTCATCACTCTTACCCAAAATTAGTATTCTTTCAAAAATAAAATAGTTTTTTTTTAAAGAAAAAATATACATTAAAAAAAAAACTGATTTTTTAAGAAACAAATATTAAATAAAAAAAGGAAAAAAAACCAAAAACTAAATAAAAAACTGTAAAAACAAATTAAAAAGATGAAACCAAATGTAAATAAAATTAAAAACATAAAGAAAATTAAAAAAAAAAAAATAGAAAATAAAGTAAAAATATGAGTAAACGTAAGTAAAAAACTAAAATGAAAAAAAAAATTTAAAAAATTCAAAATATTAAAATATTATTCCTTTTTTAATTTTTTACATTTAAAAACAATTAAAAAAATAAAATAAAGAGAAAGTTAAAAAAAAAATAATTTTATTTTTCTTTTATAATGATTTTCCCACTTAAGTATTATGACTTCTTTAACACACGCATATATGTTTCATAGAAATTTTTTTCGGAATTAAGTTTGATCTTAAATTTATTTGAAATTTAATTTTTGTTTATTACAAATTTCATCAAAATTTCATATAATGGAGACTTTTTGTTTTAAAATATTCTAAGAAGCCCAATATCATTTTCTAGCCTTCTGCCTTATGGCCAATACAATTTCTCATTTTTATCCTCAACATTCCAAGCTTTGTGAAATCCTTTTTCGATGTCATTGTCGACGCTCGTGCTATGCCTAAATCAATTGCTCTTCTCGCTTGTGTTGTGTTTTATTAAAAACAAATTTTATTGAAAAATCCTTGAACACGTACTGAGAAGGATTACTCGAATGCAAATACGAGTATGGTATGCTCCTCTTAAAACCCCTTTGAATTTTAATATAATCACAATGTTAGGCGTTTCAAGTTTCTTTTCTGAAATTCTCTTGGGGCTATTTCAAATGTTTGTTGTTGAAAATTTCCGTTTTCATAACAAAATAAAAAAAATTTTGGTAAGTCGAGGGGGAGAGAGAGGTATTTCTGCAATTTCTTGGCAGGATATAAGTAAAAGATTTTTTTTTTGGGAATAATATCATTTTCAAATTAGGTCGGTTTTAAACACAAACAACCAAGTGGCAAACCTGGAAAATTTAAATACTAATTAAGCTGTTGGGGCACCAAAACAATCACCCACACACACACATCAACAAGTGGTTTTCGTTGGGTGCTGCTCCTACTTCTACTCGGCATTTGTCCTTGCTCATGTCATGCGTTTTGCCTTGACATTTAAATATGAAATGCAGGGGACCACAAGTGTATATCAAAATGGATGCTTACTTTGTATGCTCCCTGATTTTTCTTATTTTTCCTTTTTAGGATACTTGAAATAAGGCGCAAAAATATTTCCAATGTCTTGCAAATGTTTACTTACTTTAGGCGATTAAGAAGATTTGTTTTTCAAATTTTCTGTGTATGCAGCATAAGTTTTCACACCAACTCTATCTCTGCTTTGGGACACAATCACAAAAATGGGAATTTTCAAGGTCTTCACCCACCAGAGAAATTTTCCTTCATCAAAGGCCTTGAATTTGTTTTGTTTTTCTTTTACGTTTCATTGAGTTAAGAATGCAGAGAAGAAAAAAAAAACAATTGAATCTACAGCTTCAGGAAGTAAAGATTTGCTTTTATTGCAATCGTTAGTTGTGTGTCCATGTAATGGAGCCGGAAATGAAATGTAAACAATTTCCTTTGGCTTACTTTAACCCAAGATCGAGGGCCCCTTTATTCACTCACCCACTCACACAGATGGGAGGCAATGTCTGTGTGTGAGTATATGCAGCAGTGTATGCGTCAATGAAATCTTTGTGACACTCTGCATGAATGCCAACATTGACATTTTATTACCATGACATAAAAATCAAAGCAAATGGCATTGTGGTAGGTAGGGATATATGATAATTTTGGGAAAAAAAAAACTTAAAGCAGAAATTAAAAAACAAAAAAAAAAATAGAAAGAAAGTCCCCAAAGTAAATCACAATCTGTATGAACCCAAACTATGTCTTCAGAATGACCCATAATATATCCTCCAAGTACATATGTCCCAAAATTTTGACCACAAACTTCGTACCCTAGGCATGTCCCCAAAATTTGTTCTCAAAGTGTGTCCTGAATATATGTTCCCAAACTATGTCCTCAAAGTATGTTAAAGTATATTTTTTAAAATATAAACCAAAATATGTCCCATATGTATGTTCGCTAAATATGCTCCCAAAGTATGTCTCCAAAATATGTCCCCAAAAATATTTCCCATTAGTATTTGCTCAAAAGTATGCCTCTAAAATATGTCTCATGGTATGCCACTAAAGTATTTGCTCAATGTATGTCCCCAAAGTATGTTTTCAATGCATGTCCCCAAAATATGTGCACAGAGTATGCCCCAAAGTATGCCCCTAAAATATGTTTTCTAAATACGTCTTAAAATTATGACCCAAGATATGTTCATTAGGAGGATATCCCATAGGTATATCCTCTGAATATATCCCCAAAGTGTGTTCTCATTGAATACTCCTAAACTATGTCCCCAAAGTATTTCCCATAGGAATGTCCACAAAGTTTACCATTAAAGTATTTGCTCAAAGTATGTTCTCAAAATATATGTCCCCAAAATATGTTCTCAAAGTTTGTTCCCAATAGATATCCCCAAAGTATTTAAACAATGTATTTCCCCAAAATATGTCATTACGCCCTCAAACTATGTCCCAAAAGTATGGCCCAAAGTATGTCACCAAAATATATCCCCAAAGTACGTTCCGAAAGTTTGTTCGCAATAGATTTTCCCAAAGTATGTATTCAAAACATGTCCACAATGTATGCCCTTATATGTGTTCAAAATATGTCCTCAAAATATGATCCAATATATGTCCCAAAGTATGTTCCATAACATAGTTATACCCTCAAAATATGTCCCTAAAGTATTTCTCATAAGTATATCCCCTGCGTATGTCCCCAAAGTATTTGCTCAAACTGTTTTCAAAGAATGTCCCCAAAATGTGCATCGAAAGTATTTGCCCAAAGTATATTTTCAAAGTATGGCCTCAAAGAATGTCCCCAAAGTATATCCCCAAAGCATGTCCCCAAAGTATATACCCAAAATATGTTCTCAATGTATGTCCCCAAAGTATATCCTCAAATTATGTCCCCAAAGTATGCATCCAAAATATATTCACAAAGTATGTCCCTAATATTTTTCCCCAATGTATGTCCTCAAAGTATGCCTCTAAAATATGTCCCCGAAAATGTCCTGAAAATATATCCTCAAATTATGCCCTAAAGAATATTCCCAAAATATATCCCCAAAGTATTTACTCAAAGTATGTCCCCAAAGTATGTTCTCAGTGTACATATGTCCCCAAAGTATATCCGATAGGTATGTCCCGAAAAAAAAATCCTGAAAATATGCCCCTAAAATCCTCTAGCCTTCATGGACAAATAATCCGCTTCCTACGACTCGGCATTCGAAGGAATCGAGTGACAAAAAGAAAAAATATAGTGGTTCAGGATGTTAGTGTGAGGCGGCCACTGCGGCTATAAGGTTTAAGGTGATGGGAGAATGTTTATCGTGGCGACGATAAGTAGCCTGGAAGGAATGGAAGTTATTTTGGATCGGATACTTGAGACGAGGTATTTTTCTATTTTTTTCAATTTATGCACAACCTCATGCAATCTCCACCAACCTTCCCTTGATATAGACATGGGGTTTGCTCTGCTGTTTGCTCTTTATCATGGTATCCACAATACTTTCCGTAATTATGAGTAGAAATGACGTACGGCTTTAAGGTCTGTAGGCCTTTGGTGTACCATAACTTGCCTTCCTAGGCTTGCTTCCTACCAGGCTTTCACAAGTTCAGGCACACTTCTCTAGTACCGCCGGAAATATTCCATCAGCTCCGGGTGACTTAAATGGTTAGAAGTTCCACAAGGTAAAGGAATTTACTATAAATTCTGACATGATAAGCCTTCGATCATTCTCATTACTCTAAGACTCTGGTGTCTCCGTGATTACTGTCGTATCCTGTGGAAAATGCCTTTTCATAAAACGCCTTAAAATGTCCTCCGTTATCTCTGAATATCCCCAAAGTTATATATACCGCAATACCACTGCTGAAATTTTTTAAAAAATGTGACAAAAACAAATCAGAGTTAACAACCGCTGATATATGATATTTAAATTTCTCATAGAAACCTCGGCGTTTGCGTTCATAGGCGAAATAACACTTCTCAACCATAAGTTATTTCATCATAAGTTAGAAAATGTCCTCAAAGTTATCCTCAATTTCTCATCAATTCCTTCAATTGTTTACTATTGTACAATTTTGCATAATGTCCCCAAACTTATTATGCGACTAACTAACGCACATAGTGGAAAAACTCCCACATTTAATACTTGCGTCTTATGTACTACAACAAAGCTTGTTTATAGCTGTGTGTATGTATGTATGCCTATACAAGTAGCACATACACTTGTATAGTGACCAGACAGAAAAGCCGGCGTATTCAAAACAATAACAACAACAAAAAAAAAATAAAACACAATATACACAGTCAATAAGAACCCCAAGAATCAAACAGCAAAGAGTCGCAGGGCAAAGAGAGTGTGAGAGAGAGAGAGAAGAAGTTGTGGAAATATGAGTAGACAGAGAAAAAGGAAAGTGAAGCTTTGTTAAGTGCTTGTGGGGGTGGGTGTTATAGATATTCAACATTAAGTTAATATGGCGCCAAGGCCATATTAATGTAAAAATACTACCACCATTAACTCTCACATGCCACGGCTTGCTATAGGTGTAGGTGTTGTCCTTCTAGTTCATTATTGTTTGCCTACTTTCTTACTCTCTCTCCCTTTGTGTTTTTCTCCTACACAATCCCTAAGCTTTGAATATACTTTGGCATTTGTTGTGAAATTGTAGAACATAAACAAAATCCTTATAAAAACAAAGTCGGCAAAAAAAGGTGATGAGAACTTTTAAAGAGAAAAGTCCTGTAGGAGTAATTACACTGGAATACTATGAAATACAAATGTCATCAAGGCCATTTCTGGCTGTAGGAGTAGTAGGAGGTTATGTGTCAAGCTCATGCCATGTCAACCTTACTAGCCTTCCCCCCTTCTTTCTCTTTCCCTCATTCGGTCTTTCTCATCGAAGCATGGCATAAAATATTGTTCTTGGCATTGAATTCGAAATAGAAATTAAAAAACCTTCACACACATACACTCACATAGACCAGCTTAAATGAACTCAAGGGCCTTAATATCAGAATTTAAGATGGGAAAATATGGGGGAAAATGCTTGCAACAATGTGGGTGTTTTGGGGATTATATGGAAAACCAAACATACCAAAGCGAACCGACCGCCACCAGAAACTCTCCAGATAAAAGATGCGCTTTTCCTCTTCAATTGACGTTTATGTTTTTGCGTCGTAATTTTCGTTTTTCCTCATTCTGGGAAACGGGTTTTGTTTTCTATCCCCCATTAGGTGTGGAAATCTTTGTATTTTTAATACTATGTGGGAGTTTGTTTTTTTTTTCTTCCGTAGTTCTCTTAACAGGTGTTAGAGACTGCATATTTAAACGTTTAATTTTTTTTTTCTATTTCATACTCTGGAAAAGAATCCTAAATCAGTGTAATAGAATCCGATTTAGTAAACATGGTTTACTTTATTTTGTCCCAGGTCGAATGTTTTCATTAACTGAATATTTAAAACAGTTGAAAAATACTCAAAAAAAAAAAAATTAAATAAAATAAAGTAAAACAGACTGAAATAAAATAAAATAAATTAGGGCAAAATAAAATTAAATAATATGAAATTAATGAAAATGAAACGAAATGGAATAAAAAGGAAAGAAATGGAAGGAAATGGAATGAAATGAAATGAATTGAAATGAAATGGAAGCGAATAGAATGGAATGAAATGAAATCTAATTCAATGGAATGAAATGAAATGGAATGAAAAGAAATGAAATTAAATGAATTGAAATGGAATGGAATGGAATAGAATGGAATGGAATGAAATGATATGATATGAAATGGAACGAAACGAAATGAGATGAAATGGAATGGAATGAAATGAAATGGAATGATATGATATGAATGAAATGGAACGAAACGAAATGAAATGGAATGGAATGGAATAAAATGAAATGGAATGAAATTAAGTAAAATTTAATGGAATGGAATGAAATGGAGTGGAATGAAATGGAGTGGAATGAAATGGAGTGGAATGAAATGGAGTGGAATGAAATGGAGTGGAATGAAATGGAGTGGAATGAAATGAAATAGAATAAAATTAAATGAAATGAAATGGAATAAAATGCAATGAAATGGAATAAAATGAAATGAAATGGAATAAAATGTAATGAAATGGAATGAAATGAAATGATATGAAATGAAATGGAATGAAATGAAATGGAATGAAATGAAATGGAATGAAATGAAATGAAATGGAATTAAATGAAATTAAATTAAATAAAATGGAATGAAATGAAATGAAATGGAGTGGATTGAAATGAAATAGAATAAAATGAAATGGAATGGAATGAAGTGGAATGAAATGAAATAGAATAAAATTAAATGGAATAAAATTAAATGAAATGGAATGGAATAAAATGAAATGAAATGGAATAAAATGTAATGAAATGAAATAGAATGGAATGAAATGAAATGAAATGAAATGGAATGAAATGAAATGGAATGAAATGGAATGAAATGAAATGAAATGAAATGGAATGAAATGGAATGAAATGGAATGAAATGGAATGAAATGGAATGAAATGGAATGAAATGGAATGAAATGGAATGAAATGGAATGAAATGGAATGAAATGGAATGAAATGAAATGAAATGAAATGGAATGAAATGAAATGGAATGAAATGAAATGGAATGAAATTAAATAAAATGAAATGAAATGGAGTGGAATGAAATGAAATGAAATAGAATAAAATGAAATGGAATGGAATGAAATGAAAAAGAATAAAATGAAATGGAATGGAATGGAATGGAATGAAATTAAATGAAATGGAATGGAATAAAATGTAAAGAAATGGAATAAAATGAAATGGAATGGAATAAAATTAAATGGAATGGAATAAAATTAAATGGAATGCAATAAAATAAATTCATGTAAAAATAAAAAAAAACATTAACGCCCAATACATTTTTTAAAATGTTTGAAAAAAAAACATCATTATTTCCTGAGCCACTCTATTTTTACAATGAAAAAAACATTTTCTTAATACTTAATGACCATTTAGCGAAGAAATCACTTTGACATAAAATCACACTTGCTGTCAAATGTAGTATTTTTATAGCCATAAATTTATTTGTTTAATATGGTTAGGTTAGTGGCAGTCTGCCATCAGACTCACTTAGACGTTTTCGCCCTTTGTAATACCACAGGAACACAAGAAGGAAGATTCCTTCTAGTTCCTACCGTTGAACCATCCAGATCGCTTTTAAAAGCCCATAAATTGCCAATGTTCACATCCGCTAAATCAGACAGGTTCTCATAGAAATGAGGGACGCACACACAGAAGATGTTCTATAGTCTCTTCTTCTTCGATGTCCTCACAGCTTCTGCAAAAGTCGTTGCTGGCTACCTTCAATCTTTCATAATGTTTTCCGATTAGACAGTGACCTGTCATGACGAACACAATGACTGAGACGTCTAGTCTAGTCAATGGCAGCAAAGCAGTAGACCTCTTAAAGTCTAGATTAGATCACATAGTTTTGGAATGCTATGAGCTGATCATCTATCATTCGTTGTCCTTCGGGCCTGGTCCTGTTTAATATAGAAATCATCAAATTCAACAAGACACTACAACGGTTTCCCAAACTCTCACTTCTAAGAATTTTAAGAAAATTTTTTATTTGTTTTTATTTTTTTTAATATTTATATGAGAGTTGTACTATTACTGCTACAAAGACCTTTCATTTGAATCCCATATTGCCCCAATTGCCCTACATGTCAATTTAAGGGGTTTTTTTTAGGGGTGGGGTGGCCTCTGACTTTTAGAGTCCAATTTTTGTAACAGATTTGTATTCTACTTTCATTTGATAGCCACATACACCCAATGGGACATCATGCCCGTTTTAAGGAATTTTGGGATAGGGCGTTCCCCCTATTTGCTTCACCTTGTTAAATGCGTGTTTTTGGATGACCATAAGATTGCTAACAAATGTTTCCAATAATCGGCGTATCCCTCAAATTCATCCCCATTTTTGGGAGTTTTGGGATAGACCTTTCCCCCTATTTGCTTGACCCCAAAGATGTTTATTTGTGTTTTTTGGATGACCATAAGATTGCTTAAAAAATTTTTCCATTTAACGACGTATCCCTCACTCTCATCCCGAAAAAAATTGGTCTATTGCTGTATCCATCTCCCCAACCGAAAAATAGTTGCTTATTGCTGTAAAAGAGTCAGTTTTTACTGTAAGTGATGCTCCTGATTGTCACATTAGCCTTAATTTATTGTAGGCGTAGCCACCAAATTAAACAATCACGCTCTTTTCTGAGTTTACAGCTAGCGCGAGAGATTTGAGTAGCAAATTTCATATCTTTTGGTGGAGACACAACATTTTTCATTGGTGCTGTAAATGAATCAACATTTACTGTAAATCGCATATTTTTTTCAAATGTTTTCTAATACCAAAAAATATTACCCTTTTTGAAGTATGCATCCAAGCCAAGTTTGTTACTTTTCTTTTCTTCCATCTATTGAGTTTACAAAACAAAAATTAACGTAACATCATAAATAGTGGACAACGTAACGTATAAACATATTTGTTCATCTTTTCATTGACCCAAAAACAGCATTGTTTTAAAGTTTATTTTTTTTAAATAAATCATTTTCAAATGCACCACAATTCATGTCAGACGTGTCAGACCTTTTGTGTGACAAACCTATGGTCACCTTGAATTGCTGCTGTAATCGTTTTAATATTTTGCCATATTTCTTCTGTGGTAATGAAAAAACCAATAAATTGTTGTTACATGCTGTTTGTTTTTGTTGTACTATGTTTTTCATTGTTTAGAGTCTATTAATTTCAAATTACCCAACATAAATAAGGTATTAAAAATATTTCTAACAGTCCGGCTGGCTGGTAGCCTGACTGACTCTCTCTGTGTGGTAACGGAGACACCTCAACAATATTTTCATTGCTGCCTTGGTGATGCTATGGCTGCTACTGCGGCTGTGGCTGTGACCATTGAAAATGTCATAAAAACAAAAAACTAAAATGTACTGCATTCCGCCGCAGACGATCTTAGGGGAATATCGTTTGCCATTTGTTATTGTAATAAAATGTATTTTGTTACAACGTTTTAATAATTGAACATGATGTTGTTGTGTTTGGTTCCGTGTCAATAAATTATTTTCGAGTTGTAGTGACTATTTATTTTTATTTATTTTGATGTTAGTTATGGGTGGGTGGAAAGATTGGTAAACAGAAAATTTCAATGAAAACCTAGTTTTCGAATGCTGACAAAATGTCAAAAAAATAAAAATTTATTTAAAATTCCTAGGAATGGAAGAAATATTTTGAAAAAATGTTTATAAGTATACCATTAAAAAAAAATAATAATGAATGAATAATAAATTAAAAATATTAAACTTTGAAAAAATTTGAGTAAAATTATTATTTTGAACAAATTTTTAGAAAATAAAATTTTTCCTTAATTGTTTGAAATTTTATTTATTAATCCAAATGAAATTTTAATGACTTTCCATGAAACCAGTAAGGAATGGTAAAATGGTCGGGCGGAGCATACTATATAATACCCTACACCTACTCTAGCATTAGAAATTAAGCCAATTGATATATGTATTTTAGAGCTATATCTAAATCTGGACCGACTTTTTTCGAACAGATCGGTTGAAAATTTTTGTTACTATGGCCATTTAAGTGCAAATCGGGCAATACATATATATGGGAGCTACATCAAAATCTAAACCGATTTTGATGAAATCTTGCTGATAGGTTAAGATCAGTAACAAAACAATCCATGTCAAATTCTGTGCAGATCGGTTAAAAATTGTTGGTACTACAGCCATTAAAGTGCAAATCGGGCGATACATATATATGAGAGCTATATCTAAATCTGAAACGATTTTTACCTAGATCCTTGAGCCAAAAAAGTGACCTGGCAAAATTTCGTGACGATTGAACAAATACAACCTGTACTTTGATTACAAAAATACATGAACGGACATGGCCATTTAAGTGCAAATCGGGCGATACATATATTTGAGAGCTATATCCAAATCTGAACCGATTTTAATGAAATCTTTCAGATAGGTTAAGATCGGTAACAAAACAATCCGCGCCAAATTTTGTGCAGACTGGTTGAAAATTGTAGTTGCTACGGCCATTTAAGTGCAAATCGGACGAAAAATATATATGGGAGCTATATCTGAATCTGAACCGATTTTGATGAAATCTTGCAGATATGTTAAGATTAGTAAAATAACAATCCATGCCAAATTTTGCGTAGATCGGTTGGAAATTGTAGGGACTACAGCCATTAATGTGCAAATCGGGCGATACATATATATGGGAGCTATATCTAAAAATGAACCGATTTTGATGAAATCTTGCAGATATGTTAAGTTCAGTAGTAGAACAATCCATACCAAATTTTGTGCAGATCGGTAGTTGATACGGCCATTTAAGTGCAAATCGAGCGATACATATATATGAGAGCTACATCAAAATCTAAACCGATTTTGATGAAATCTTGCTGATAGGTTAAGATCAGTAACAAAACAATCCGTGTCAAATTCGGTGCAGATCGGTTAAAAATTGTTGGTACTACGGCCATTTAAGTGCAAATCGGGCGATACATATATATGAGAGCTATATCTAAATCTGAACCGATTTTTACCTAGTTCCTTGAGCCAAAAAAGTGACTTATGCAAAATTTCGTGACGGTTGAACAAATACAACCTGTACCTTGATTACAAAAATACATGAACGGACATGGCGCTAAATCGAATCAGAAAGTGATTCTGATACTTATCAATGGGTCTAGCTCTTCTCCTTCTTAGCGTTGCAAACAAATGCACAAACTTATAATACCCTGTACCACATTGGTGGTGTGAGGTATAAAAATTATTTTTTTTTATACCCACAATCAACGGAATTTGTTAAAAGGTTTGCTGTTTTAGCAAACATTTCCGTCTGGTGTTTTAACTAACAAGATCTGATGTTTCAACTAATCTGCTAAAGTATTGAACACATTATTTTATTTTATTTAAATTTTTTAGTTTATTTTGTTTTATTTTATTTTAGTTTATTCTGTTTATTTTATTTTAGTTTATTTTATTTTATTTTATTTTATTTTATTTCATTTTATTTTATTTTATTTTATTTTATTTTACTTTATTTTTTTATTTTATTTTATTTTTCAAATTTTTAAATCCCACTCTATTTATTTAATAAATTTAATATTTGTTCAAGGTTCCTACTGTTTCAAACTATTTGAACAAATGTTCGAAAAATTTTATGCAGATTCCCCACCTACTTGAACTAATGCTTTGTTATTTTGATCCAGATTCCTACTATCCCAATCTATTTAAACTAATAGTTCATAAATGTTAACAATATTTCACTGTCTCCACCTACTTCAACTAATGTTTTGAAAATTTAATCAATATTTCTTCTGTCCCAACCTATTTGTACGATTTTTTTTAGGCTAAGTTGAATCTACGGTCCCATAAATTTTGTATTTATAAGTTTAAAAGAATTTTTTCGCAAAATTTTTGGCTTGTTTCAATATGTGTTAAGATTCCTATTGTCCCAAACTACTTGTAATAATGTTGAAAAAAATTGGATATGATTCCTACTGTCCCAGGCTACTTGTTGTAATGTTTGCAAGATTTGAGTAAGATTCATACTGTCCCATACTATTTGATCGAATGTTTTCAGACTTTCATTTAAATTCCTACTGTCCCATACTATATTTGTCAAGATTCCAACAGTCCCCACCTACATACATTGTTTTCTAAACAAGGATAAGTGACATCAATTAAGCAAAATTACCTCAAATTCCTACTGTTCCAAACTACCAATATCATCATAAGTATTAAAAGGCAGTTTTTTCAAAGATTGTTTTAATTAAAAAAATGCTAGACACACAACACACACCTACTAGTGCGTACAACGCCTTATGTTCCAAGTTTATATTTTCCCATTGTTATAGATTTTCATAAAGATTTTTAATTTTTAACTAAGTTATGTACATGTAAACATCCATTTACATATGTATGTGTGTGTGTGTGCGTACGCGTGAGTGTTTGAGTTTTTTGGGCCTGCCAAAATTGCTTTTGAAAACATCATCGTAATGAAAACATCACCAACTCAACTGTACTACACCCACTCCACCACCCCTACAATACAAAAGGAAAACTTTTCCTCTTTCAACAATAATAGCAACAACAACAATAGCGACGACAATGTCGAGACTTGGGAACGACCGGCCGACTTAAAGATTGTTTTTTTTTCTGTTCTTTCTTGCTTGTTTTTGTTTTGTCTTTTTTTCTACCAATTTCCACCCTCAACGACCAACTGACTGACAGATTTTATGGGACATACAAACAACAACCACAACAAAAAGCCAAGAGCAAATTCTGCTTTGTTTACATTTCCACAGTTGAGGATTTTGGGGAGTTTTTGACGCCCACCATAGGCAAGCAAGCACAGATGATGATGATGCACACTCATACTTGCACACACTACTCACGCAAAATTTGCCTTAAATTTTACCATTCTCTTTGTGTGTCTTATGTATGTATGTTTCTATGTACACACACACACAGGCATATACACAAGACGCCAGACCATATGTGTATGCCAAAACGATACAACAAAGAATGTTGTCAATTTATTTTATTTTATTTCTTTTACTGTGGGTGTGTGTATAAGAGTATGTGAGTGTTTTGAAGTATTTTTTATGTATTCCTAATGGTGGGTGCTGCTGCTGATGATGACGACATGGAAAAATAGGAAGAAAATCAAAACAGAGCAGTAAAACAACAATAGAACATCGAAAACAAAAACCAAAAAAAACATGTGTTGAATATTGGAATATTTTCTGTTGGTGGTTAGCTACATTCTCTGTGTTTACACAGAATTGAGTTAACAAAACAAAATAGTAAAAATTTTAGGCAAACTCATAAAGCAGAGAGTACTATGTGTGAGAGAGAGAGAGGGAGAACAAGATACTAAGGCAATGCGCATGTACCAAAACAGCTGAGCTTTGCTTTTTGTGAGGGATAAATAAACAAAACAACATTTGTTCAACTTTATGAATATGGGAAGAATAAAAGAAACTTGAATAACAAATAAAAAATAAACAGAGAGTACACACACACACACACGCACATATATTATCTACTATAGCACCACACCACCATGTGTTGTTCATAAATATCAGGCTGAACAAAGAATCAAAATGGAATGAAAATGGAAATAAAAGCTTTTCGCAGAACATTGAGCAACAGAGAGGGTGAGAGAGTGCCAGAGAGCCATACAGAGTGGGAGCTTCTTTTCACTTGAATTGAATTCTTTCAAAGCAACGCTCTGCAGTCATTGCCTAATGGTACGTATGATTATTGTAAAAGTTTTTATCAAACGGTCAAGAACGTCCAAAAAACACACGGAAAGCTTTAAAGCAAAACAAGAAGCAGTAGTAGTTAAAAAAAAATTAATATACTATAGCAAAAGAAATCAGCACATCATTCGAAGCCATACTGAATACAAAATAAACACAAAAACGGAAGAATAAATAATAATAATTAAAACTAAATGAGAAAAAACATCATTTAGGAATATTTTTCACAAACAAAGACAACAAAGTTTAAAAAGCAACCAAGAAAAAAAAAGAATAAAACCAACGACCGTTTCTAATAAAAAGTTTACAAACAAAAAGGAAAACCAATTAATTTCATAATAAAATAAAACAAAAAAGTAAGCAAATATAATAAATCAAAGGCAAAAGAAAAAATAGAAAAAAAATCATGACAAGCATATGTTGGACATCAAGCAGTGGAAATAATTTGTATAAATTTTTAAAGCAATGCAAAAATTCTAAATTATTAAAATTTTAGCAAAAATTTTCAAATTGTGTTAAAAAAAAAAATCAAAAACCACGTTTTCCATCAAAATTATAATTTGAAAAATTAAGTTTATAATAAAAAATCTAACTCACTTCAACTCAATAAAAATTGTTATAAAAATTTCAGGTTTTTTCTATTTTCTAAACATTCGAGTTTTGTGTTAATAAATGAACCAGTTTAGTTCACACATATTCATATAAAAAAATAAAAAAAAAAACAAAATACCTATAATAACAGATAGACAAACAAGAGCGACAGCAAGCCGCTGACGTAGTCTGCTGCTGGCAGCAGCAGTAGCAGAACAGACAGACATATGCACTCAGTGTAGTAGTTAAGTAACAAAAAAAGAATAACAAAAACAAAAGCTAAAATAGAAAATAAAAACAAGAAAGAAAAGTTCAAAAATCCCCCTTTTTTCCTCAACTTTGTATTCAAGCAAAAACTATGGCAATTATCATTTATTCGTGGCTATAATTTGAATGAAATAAACCAAAGAGTGTAAGAGTATGATAGAGAGAGAGGGAGAAGTTAAGAGGGGGTATAAATAAGCAGACATTATTCACATTCACAATAACCCATGTATCCCCCCCACACCCTACACACTCTCCTTTGCCCTTATAGAAAAAAACCACAGATAGCTATGATGAAAAAAAAAACCATAACGTCTGTCTTAAACGACAACAAAAACACAAAACTAAATTTACATAATTAATTTACATATATCGAGAATTCAAATTAACAAGCTACAACAATAACAAACTTAGCAATAGCTACAAAAACAAAAAACACACTAATATTTAGCCGTGAATAAGTGTCAAGAGTGTTGGTGTTTTGATGTGGAGTATGGTGTGCTGAGTGGTGCACTCATCAGCAATCTAACTACCTACCTACTCTCCACTTAACATTATAGAAAACCCACCTCCCCAATGAAAAAACTAAAAATACCTACGCCTTTCATTTACTCTCTCTCTCTCTCTCTTTATCTCTCTCTCTCTCCCACTGAATGTCTCTGCCTGTCATCTGTAACCAAACAACTTAACGGTTGCTTGCATACTTTTACAAAACAAAAATTACAGCTGCTCATAACCGATACAACAAAACCCCCTCCCCATTCCCTGCACTCTAAAGCATTATCAAGGGATTTGCATTCATATGCATATAAAAAAAAGATGCGTGTGTGTTTTTTTTTTTGCCGCCCGCTTGCATTCTTCATGTTGTGTTATTGTTTACATCGTTTAGTGTCATATTATAAAGCTTACATTGAAGAAAAAAAATACTCACACACACCTACCAATCTATTTGACAAAGAGATGTATTGTCAGTTGTTTCTTTAAGTCAAGCGTCAAGACATTTACGAGAGATTAGTTTGAGCAGATTATGGTATATTATTGGGATTTTTATGACGTTTGTTTGTTTGTTTTTTAGGAATTTAGGATTTTTAAGCTTTAGAAAAAAGGGGAAAACATCAAATAAAAAATCGAAAGCAATAAATTTGGAGAAAAGAAAACATAGACAACAAAATTAGTAATTCATTTAACGTTTTCTTGTGAGAAATAGGAGGTATGGAAAATTGGCTTGCCTCCATTAGTGAAATAAAAAAATAAAATAAAAATATTTTCATGAAAAATATGAATATTAGTTAAAAATGAGGTAGGAATAGTAAGCAATACATCAGATTTCCAAAGGCCAAATTTTTAATTATACCCTACACAGCACTGTGGTACAGTGTATTATAACTTTGTGCATTTGTTTGCAACGCTAAGGAAGAGAAGATCTAGATCTATGTACACCGATCGGCTTCGAAACACTCCTTAATTCGATTTAGCTATGTCCATCTGTCTGTCCATATATTCTTGTAATTCGCATTTGTTTTCCGATTGCCATAAAATTTTGAACAAGTCACTTTTTGATTCAAGGACTAAAGCTATGGATTTTGAACAAAATCGGATAAGATTTTTATGTAGCTCCCAACAAGGCGCAATTCTTATCTGAATGGACTGAAATTTTACACAATGACTTATACAATGTTCAGAATTCAATTTATTTATGGTCCGAATCGGACTATAACTTGATATAGCTCCAATGGCATAACAGTTCTTATTCATTATTCTTTGTTTGCCTAAAAAGAGATACCGCGCATTGAACTCGATGGTGGAGGGTATTTAAGATTCGGCCTGGCCGAACTTAGAAAGCTCTTACTTGTTGGTATTATTATGGAACACATAGGACTACACAGGAGTAGACTTAAGCAGAATAAAGATAAGGCAAAGAATTCCTGTTAATGCCTTTGAAGGTTAATGGTTTAGGTATACAAATTTGCCCATGGAGCAAACTTCTCACATATCAATGATAACTGTCCGATTCAAATTTAACCAGCTCAATGTTAAGGGGCCTCCTTTCTATAGCCGAGTTCGAACGCTGTGCCTCACTACGACAAATAATGGAATTTTTAAGCCAGAAGGACCGTTACTTGGCATATCCTTCTATAAATTTTAACTGCAACTGCTTGTGTCTGGTCTAAGGCTGCACATTAGGATGGGTTGATTTTTTTTTAGTTTGGCCAGAATTTTACTATTCAAGGGGTTTTAGCCCTCAGAAAGCTATGCTGGGATGAGGCCTATAACAAAATCTGAATCAATATGACCCATTTGCAATTTCCAATGCCCTTATCAATAAGAAGTCGTAGTGCAAAATTTCAAGCGGATATCTTCATTCGTTCAAACACTTTCGTGATTTCGACAGACGGAAAGGCGTACGAATGTGGCTAGATCGCCTTAAAATGTCAAGACGATCAATAAAATATACAGTTTTTTAGGTCGCTGAACAATATTTCGTGGTGTTACTAACAAAATGGCTAGTTTAGTACAGCCCCCATCCTATGTTGGTGGATATAAAATAGTCCCAAATGCAACTTGTCAATTTCAAATTTTCTTATTGTAAACTCTTCTAGCATAACACAAATTTCACCAGCATTGGTGAGGGGTGGCAACTACCTACCCCTCAAAATGTTCTTCATGGCATTGAGCTTGCTAACCTCTGGCTAATGACACTCTTCAAAAAACCGCAAAAAAACCAACACATGTGTTAAGCTTTACTATGCAAATACACTTCGCGTTACGTTTAACTAATCGCCGTCAATGATTGGCTGGCTAAGCAACATTAGTGACAAAGAAGAAAACGAATGAACAAGCGAATGAGCGGCTTTAAAAATTAAGAGAATTTGCATACTTAATTAACATTAGTTGGTAAAATTTAAGCAAGCTACTTAAAATAAAACATCAATAACAACAACAACAACAACAACAACAACAACAACAACTACTACTACTGCAAAAAGCTTCTTAAACTATCAAAATTTCTTGTTTAGCTAGCACTGATATCGTTTAAAACAGACTTGCTGGGGGGCAAAAGCAAATGATGGGGGCAACGGCGTCGATGGCGGTGTATGCTTTGTTGAGCTCAACTTAAAATATTTGAGTTTCTTTAATGGCATTTAAATACTTAATATACACAAACATACATACATACATATAAGCATGCTTATGCATAAGCTTGAGAGTATGGTTTAGGTGGTGTGTTGGTTTTTATGCCTTTGCTATCGTTTGTTTCTTCATTTTTTTTTGTCTTTTCAACACATTCTTGCTAGTCTGCTAAAATAATAGCAAACTGAGTTCTGTATTTGCCACTTTCAATGAATGTGTATGTATGCATGTATGAGTAGGCTATGCCTCTTCTCTGTCGGTCCGTGAGTTTTAGTTTAAGTATGCTAGTGTGAGACTTGTTATGATTATTTATTTTATTTTTTTTTTTTTTTTGGGTTTGTAAATCGTTTTGACACGCAAGAAATTCGTGATACCTGAGTGTGTTGTGTTATATGGTGATTGAATGATGAAGAGAGCTACAAAAAAACTAAAAATACATGCGATACCTTTCAACTACATATTTTTATTTGCGTACTCACCACTCTCGCTTTGCTTTACCACAGAGCCACCACACTCTTTGAGGAGAGTTTTTTTTTTGGGGCGGGGGCTGGGGGATTTTTGTTTACTTTTGTTTTCGTTATTTTTGTTTTGAAGAATTGTTGCATAAAATATGCAAAATAGAATTTGGCAAATAACAAATTTTATGGTTAATTTCATTAATAAAAAAAACACAAAAATAAAAACGACTTAGGTATCTAACTAAAAAATGACTTTGTGTTAATAAATTGGAAGAAGATAAAAACAAAAAAAGCTGATGTAAAACAAACAAAAACTTGAGTGTGAACTTTGTGATAAAGAAAAAACCCAACAAACATTAGTTAAAAAAAAGTGTTCTCTAAGAAAATTTTTTATGAAATTACCTATTTTTTAATTTTTATAGTTTTCAAAAACACTATCCAAAAGAATATCAATTAAAGAAAACTCACAAAAGAAATCGCAAGATATAATTTTGTGGCAATGTAAAATAACAAAGAGCGTAGATATTTAAAAACTAAAAACAAAACTTTACAACTTTATTAAATTTTATTGCCTTACAACTGTACCACTAAAATCGAACCTCATAAGAGCAGCAGCAGCAGGAAATTTACTGCGGTCCAGCACCTTTACCTTGGAATTATTTTCTACCCTATTTATTTTTATTGGATTTAAAGGTTAGTGTTCTTTTTTGTTAAAACAAAAAATTTTATTTTAAATTAATGACTTCGTTTATCAGTGAAGTATTTATTTTTTAATGTTAATGTTCACATGTTCTTTATCAATGCTAAAATTTAACCACAAAAATTGTTCTTTTTTCATTCATTGGCAAATTATTTGTTTTTTTTTTACTATAATTCTCATTGTACGCAGACAAATTCACTTAAAGCATTTGTTTGTGTAAGCAAAAAAAAAAAAAAATAATAATAATAACCTCATCAAAGAAGCCAGCTGCCTGTATAGTAGGAGAGTACTTTTATATTTAAGACTAAAAACTGTGAACTTAAAAAAAAAAAAATAAAAAAAAAATTAAATTTTTTTAAAAACAAATAAAAACCAAAGAAAACTAAAAATAAATTTAAAATAGCAATTAAAAAAACTAATTAAATCAAATTTAAAAAATAAACATAAAAAACCTACCCAAAACTTACCAAATATATATATAGACCAATCATGATAATATGGGACTCAAATTAGAGGTTTTTAAGAGTAGAAAACGTTTCTGATATCCAAGTGTCAGACTAAGACTTTGGCTTACAAAACATTAGAAAAATATGACAAAATAAATATGTTTTTTTAATTAAACACAAAATCATAAAAACTAAATAAAAGTTTAAAAAATTAAAAATATATAAAAAAATAAATAAAAAATGAAAAGCTTACAAAAAATTTGAATGAATTTTTTTTTAACTGAACAAAAAAAATTATATAAAAAAATTTTAAATAACTACAAAAATTTAAAATAGCAAATAAAAAATCAGTAAATCTAATTAAAAAAAACATAAAAAAATACCAAAAAAAAGAAAAAGATGACAATATAAACATTTTTTTTTTAAATTAAAAACAAAAAGTAAGCTAAAATAAAAACTAAAGAAAAGTAAAAAAAAATTATAAATCTAAATAAAAAAAATATATAAAAGATGTAAAGCTTCTAAAAATTTTAATTATATTTTTTCTGAACTAAAAAAAAAAAACAGAAATGACAAAAAATAAAAACTAATGGAAAATTAAAAAAAAAATCTAAATAAAAATTAAAAAATAAATAAATCTAAATTAAAAAACAAAAAAAAAATTAAAAGTTTACAAAAATTTTGAAAAATATGACAAAAAATTTCTTTTTTCGAAAATAAAAACAAACCATAAACCAAAAAAATATAAAAACTAAAGAAAAGTTAAAAACAAATTTTAAAAAAGCCATCAAGAAAAAAATAGATAAATCTAAAAAAAAAATAATAGAAAATAAAAAGCTTCCAAAAATTTAAATAATTTTTTTTTCCCAAAACTAAAAAAAAATTAGAAATAACAAAAAAAAAAAAACTAAAGAATAATAAAAAAAGATTAAATTAGCAATTAAATGAAAAAAAAATTGCGCCCTCTAGAGGCTCAAAAGTAAAAAAACGGGAGATCAGTTTATATGGGAATTGTATCAGGTTATGAACCAAATTGAATCATATGTAGCACAATTAGCGGAAGTTATGACACATTTGTTAGAAATCATAGCAAAATGCCACATGCAAAATTTCAACCAAATCAAATGGGAACTACGCCCTCTAGCGGCTCAAAAAGTCAAATAGTAACTACGCCCTCTAGCGGAGATTGATTTTTATGCGAGCTATATCAAGACAGAGACCAATTTGAACCATGCTTGGAAGGGATAAACAGCGCCGCATGCAAATTTTCAGTCGAATTCAGCAAAATTTCAACCAAATCAAATAGTAATTACGCCCTCTAGCGGCTCAAGAAGTCACATCGAGAGATCGTTTTAAATGGGAGCTATATCAAGACAGAGACCGATATGAACCATGCTTGGAAGGGATAAAAAAAACGCCACTTGCAAATTTTCAGTCGAATCGGTTAATGACGCCATCTAGAGGCACAAGAAGTCAAGTCGGGAGATCGGTTTATATGGCACGGTGTGGATATTAATACACCCCATGCCACTATGGACATACACCTAAGCCAATAATTGACTTATTTAGAACGTACAACAAGCCGATTACTGGCTTAGGTGTACTTTCATGCAGGCATGGGGCGGAATTATATCCGCGCCCTCTATGGACTTATTCAGGCCATTTACAAGTTACAATCCTTTACTCTTTCGAAAGTTTGCGTGATTTGCGATAGACGGACGGAAGGACAGTTGGACCAATAAGATATGATACATATGCACTTTATGGGGTCTCAGACTAACATTTCGAGCCTTTTATAAATTTTAATAATATTGGGTTGCCCAAAAAGTAATTGCGGATTTTTCATATAGTCGGCGTTGACAAATTTTTCACAGCTTGTGACTCTGTAATTGCATTCTTTCTTCTGTCAGTTATCAGCTGTTACTTTTAGCATGCTTTAGAAAAAAAGTGTAAAAAAAGTATATTTGATTAAAGTTCATTCTAAGTTTTGTTAAAAATGCATTTACTTTCTTTTACAAAAATCCGCAATTACTTTTTGGGCAACCCAATATTTTTGTACCCAATTTTCGATAGTTTATGGTTTTGGTAGTATCCAATCAAGGATTCTTTTTTCCTTGTCCTTCATTACAAGTAAATGAAACAAAAATATTTTACCAAAAAAGTTAAATTAATTTCCCCTTTCAAAAAACAAGAACAAAATTCATTGAAATCAATTGTTGAGAATCAATTTTTTATTAATTTTAATCGGTCATTGGCTGTTACTGGCCTTGAGGGACTAGAAAGAAAATTGTTTTTGAATTGTGTTGTGTGTGATTGTGACTTGCTCGATGATTTTTGTATTGAGTTTAATGGACGCTATGGAAGTCCATGAGTTTGTATTTTAAATTCAAACAAACAATTGCAGAGATGGCATCGAGAAACCAGATGTTTGGATGGCGCTCAGAGTATGGATACATTTGCCAAATGAAAAGAATAGTATGTTTTTTAGAAGAAAAAAAATACCACAATGCCAAAAAATATATAATATTGTATATTGTGCCAAGATAAGTAAATGATCGAAGCAAGTCATTGAACAAAAAAGTATTAGGGTTCAAAAAAAAAAGGAAAACAAATTTATAAATAAACGTTTAATTTAAAAAGGAAATAAAGAAAAATAAAAAAGTCTGCAAGATCGATTATACCAAAAAAATAGGCCAAAACCCAATAGAGGAGTACTGAAAAGTTGGTGGAAAATCATTTCGCCTTTAGGCAAACTAAAAATTCTTTAATATTTTATAAGATTTTTTTTTAATAGATTGCACACATGGAAAAGACTTTCAGATTCAGAAAACCTACATGTATTCAGGCTTCTCGGAATTTAAAGATTTTAAAAATCAATTATTTTGCCTAAACTATGCGACTTTTAATGTAAATGGCTAGCTATTAATAACACTCATACGCAATGAAGCACCCATACACCAAACATTATTGAATTATACAATTTTTTTTTAAATTAAATTTAAAGTTTACTGCCTTATTTACAAAACTTAATGTCGTTTTGAAATAGGTTTATTTGATAGATTTACTTTATAGAACTATTATATAAACCTATTTCAAATCTACTTTAAGTTCTGTGATTAAGGCTGTTAATTTTTTGTAGCATTGTTAACATTTTTTACTGCACACATAAGAAAGACCTTTAGATTTTTAAAATTTACACAAAAACAAGCTTAGGAGTTGCCTTGGATTTTTAAAAGCAATTTCTTAAAATTCAAATGCTTTAATATTGGGTTTGCCCAAAAAGTAATTGCGGATTTTTTTAAAAGAAAGTAAATGCATTTTTAATAAAACTTAGAATGAACTTTAATCAAATATACTTTTTTTACACTTTACACGCTGATAACTGACAGAAGAAAGAATACAATTACAGAGTCACAAGCTGTGAAAAAATTTGTCAACGCCGACTATATGAAAAATTCGCAATTACTTTTTGGGCAACCCAATATTTAAATTTTTTTTTTTTTTGCGAATTACTCAAGTTTTCGCCTGCACACATAGGAAAGCCTTTTGTTTCTTAAAGCCTACATAAATACAAATTTCAGATAGCCACCAGCTTTGAAAAATCAATTTTCTTGTTAAAGTTGTAATAACTTTAATATCAATTGGTGGTTTTTAATAATAATCATACCCATGGGGGCAAAAATATACAAAGTCTAAGGCTTAGCATCATCTCACTTATTACTGGCCTAACTTCATAAGATGACCCATATTTGGCATAAGATTCGATTAGCTGACTCATTTTTCCCATTGAATAGATTATAACACTCCCTATATGGCTGCAAAGATATGAACCAAATTATAAATGTAATCATTTATATTATTAAACACATGCTCTACCCAATGCCAATGCCTCTTGGAGCTTAAAGAAAAACCCGAACACCAAATAAAAGGGTTATTGACATAAGATATTGGCTATCAACAACAGTGCTAATGTTCTATCAAAAAACAAAAAGAAACAATCTATGACACCTAAAACCAAATGTTAAGGTTGTTATATATTTTTTAAACTCACGCTTATAGTCTTACTTCTTTTTTTATGTATTTTATTGCATTGGTAGACAAATATTTGTTAAAACCCCAGAAAAACCAAAGCCAACGAAACCCCAACCCACAAGTAAAGGGAGTTATATAAACAATAACAAGCAATAAAACACCTAATGAGCGAAAAAAAAACCCAAAAGGCAAATATTGCTCACCGAGAGCTCACAATAATAAACCACAAAGTAGAAATTTTCCAAAACTGCTGATTCTATAGAAATCAGGAAATAGTTGTATATACCTTTTTTTTTTCTGTGAGTTTGTAATGGTGATAAGATGAGCGCGAAATTTTATTGGTGGCATTTTGTTTTCATTGTCATTATCAGTGGGGCGGCTTTGGTTAAGAGTTAAGTGCTTTGCCACGAGAGCGACCTATGTAAGTTTGCCACTTTATGGCCCACATGTGTATTCAACAAAAGCAAAAATAAATAAATAAAAAAAAAATATTTTGTATACACATTCATACTATTTATGTATACAAATCAAATAAAACAAAAGCGCTGACAATGAGATTACACTTAGTTTTCTTGGTATGCAAGAAATTCCTTTTGTTTGTGTGTGTTGCTGTCTAGACACTGGCAAATACCGGCCAACATAACATAATGTCTGGTTTTCAAAAAAAAAAATTGTAACAAATTAAAATGTTTTATTAAAGCAATAGAATCAAAAAGTCAAAATAAATGAGAAAAAATAATAAAAATAAACCATAATGCCCGGAATTTGTCATTTATACTCTTTAAATAAACAAACCAAAATTTTTTTTAGTCAACAACATTTTGTGGTGTTGTAGACAATTTTGAGTGCACACATAAGAAAGCCTTTAGATTCGCAAAGCCTAGATGATGAACAGTTGTTGAGATTTAAAAGATTTGAAAAATCAATTAGTTTCTTCAAATTATAATAGTTTTTGTATTGATGGCTAGCAATTAATAACAATCATACGACTATGTGTACCAATTGTAGAAAATCAACCAAAAATATAAAGAAAAAAAAAATATAAAGAAAAAATATAAAAAAAGAAAGATGCTCAGTATGCTTTGACATTTCATTATGAATAGACTTACTAACGAGCAACGCTTGCAAATCATTGAATTTTATTACCAAAATCAGTGTTCGGTTCGAAATGTGTTCATTCACCGTAACGTTGCGTCCAACAGCATCTTTGAAAAAATACGGTCCAATGATTCCACCAGCGTACAAACCACACCAAACAGTGCATTTTTCGGGATGCATGGGCAGTTCTTGAACGGCTTCTGGTTGCTCTTCACTCCAAATGCGGCAATTTTGCTTATTTACGTAGCCATTCAACCAGAAATGAGCCTCATCGCTGAACAAAATTTGTCGATAAAAAAGCGGATTTTCTGCCAACTTTTCTAGGGCCCATTCACTGAAAATGATTTGCAAGCGTTGCTCGTTAGTAAGTCTATTCATGATGAAATGTCAAAGCATACTGAGCATCTTTCTCTTTGACACCATGTCTGAAATCCCACGTGATCTGTCAAATACTAATGCATGAAAATCCTAACCTCAAAAAAATCACCCTTTATAAGCCAAAATTAGAAAAATTCTAGCTCGAGTTAGGTAAGCGGTATTACAAATTGGGTTTCATTGACATAAAGTAGACAATTAAGAGAAAAAATGAAAAAGAAATTGTTGACAGAAATAGACCCATTAAATATCACCATTTTTACATAGACTCAAAAATAAAGATAAAATTGTTCCTAAAAATTTTAGGAAAATGATTTTTGGAAACCTTGCTTTTGATGTTCTTTTTATACCCTCCACCATGAAATGGTGGGTATACAAATTTCATCATTCCGTTTGTAACAAATGGAACTATTGATCGAAGACCCAACAGTGTATACATATTCTTGATCGTCGTAAAATTCAAAGTCAATTGTACGTCTATCGAAAGCCCGCAAACTTTCGAAGGATACATCAAGGCGCTTGAAATGTTCAAAAATACTTTCCTTAAGGGATCGGATCGATGGGAGTTGTTAATGGTCCATATCGGTTCATGGTCCATATCGGTTCATATTTATATATTGGGTTGCCCAAAAAGTAATTACGGATTTTTCATATAGTCGGCGTTGACAAATTTTTTCACAGCTTATGACTCTGTAATTGCATTCTTTCTTCTGTTAGTTATCAGCTGTTAATTTTAGCTTGCTTTAGAAAAGAAGTGTAAAAAAAGTATATTTGATTAAAGCTCATTCTAAGTTTTATTAAAAATGTATTTACTTTCTTTTAAAAAATCCGCAATTACTTTTTGGGCAACTCAATAGATGCCTGAGAAACTGATCACGGAAGTTGATTTCTTGAACCTCTAGATGTCGCAATTTTTATTAGATTTGTCTAACATTTTGCATGAGGTGTTTTGTTTGGACCTCCAACAACAGTGCCAAGTATGGTCTTAGTCGGTTCATAACCTGATATAGCCGCCATATAGCTCGATTAAACATCTTAAGCCTCTAGATGGCGCAATTATAACCGATTTGACTGAAATTTTACATGAAGTGGTTTGTTATGACTTCCAACAACTGTACTAAACATGATCCATATCGGTTCATAATGATTGAACTTCTTAAGCCTCTAGAGCAATTATTATCCGATTTGATTGAAATTTTGCATAGAGTGGTTTTTTATGACTTTTAACAACTGTACTAAGCATGATACATATCAGCTGTCATATAAACCAATCTCTCGATTAAACTTCTTTATCCGCTAGAGGGCGCAATTATTATCCGATTTGACTGAAATTTTGTATGAAGTGGTTTGTTATGTCTTCCAACAACTATACTTAGTAAGATCCATATCAGTTCATAATCTGATATAGCTGTCATATAAACCGATCTACCGATTTAACATCTTGAGCCTGTAGAGGGCGCTTTTGTTATCCGATTTGACTGACATTCAGCATGAAGTGCTTGGTTGTGACTTCCAACAACTGTACATAGCATCATCGATTTCAGTTCATAATGTGATATAGCTGCCATACAAGCCAATCTCCTGATTGAACTTCTATAGCCTCTAGATGGCGCAATTATTATTCGATTTGACTGAAATTTTGCATGAAGTGGTTTGTTATAACTTCCAACAACTGTACTAAGCATGATTCGTATCAGACCATAATCTGATATAGCTTCCATATAAACCAATCTCCCGATTAAACTTCTTTATCCGCTAGAGGGCGCAATTATTATCCAATTTTGCATGAAGTTGTTTGTTATGACTTCCAACAACTGTACAAAGCATGATACATATCAGTTCATAATCTGATATAGCTGCCATATAAGCCAAACTTCTGATTGAACTTCTTTAGCCTCTAGATGGCGCAATTATTATCCGATTTGCGGGTAATTTTGCATGAAGTGGTTTTTTATGACTTCCAACAACTGTACTAAGCATGATCCATATCATTTTTTAATTTGACTTAGCTATCAATTAAACCAATCTCCCGATTAAACTTCTTTAGCCTCTAGATGGCGCAATTATTATCCGATTTGACTGAAATTTTGCAAGAAGTGGTTTGTTATGACTTTCAACAACTGTACTAAGCATGGTCCATATCTGTTCATAATTTGATATAGCTGTCATATAAGCCAATCTTCTGATTCAACTTCTTTAGACTCTAGGGGGCGCAATTTTTATCCGATTTGCGGAAAATTTAGCATGAAGTGGTTTGTTATGACTTCCAACAACTGTACTAAGCATGATCCATACACCACCACTGTGGTACAGGTTATCACAAATTTGTCGATTTGTTTGAAGAAGGAGAAGAGCTAGACCCATTGATAAGTATGCCGATCGACTCAGAGTCACTTCCTGATTCGATTGACCTATGTCCGTCTATCTGTCCATATATTTTTTTTAATCAAGGTACATTGGTTGCATTTGTTGTCCAATTGTCACAAAATTTTGCACAAGTCACTTTTTTGGTCCAAGGACGAACGCTATTGATTATGAAGAAAATCGGTTCAGATTTAGGTATAGGTCCCATATATATCTTTCAGCCGATATGGCTTTTTTAGGCTGTCGTAGCTCCAATTTTGATCCGAATTTTGCAAAATTTTGTGCGAGGACTTTCATTTGCCATCCCTACATGTGTGCACAGTTTTATCAAAATGGATTCAGATTTAGACATAGCTCCCATTTATATATTTCATCCGATATGGGCTTTTAAGGCTGTAGTAGCCACAATTTAGGGGCGATCTTTACAAAATTGAGCAAGAGGTGTTTTATTTGATGCCTTAATAGATGTAGAAAATTTCATTAAAATCGGATTAAATCTAGATATAGCTCCCATATATATCTTTCATCCGATGTGGACATTTAAGGCTGTAGTAGCCACAATTTTGTTCAGACCTTTAAAAAATTGTCCATGAGATGTTTTATTCGATGTCGTAATACGTGTGCAAAATTTCATTAAAATCGGTTCAGATTGAGACGTAGCGCCCTTTTATATCTTTCATCCGATGTGGACATTTAAGGCTGTAGTAGCCACAATTTTGTTCCGACCTTTACAAAATTGTCCATGAGATGTTTTATTCGATGTCCTAATACGTGTGCAAATTTTCATAAAAATCGATGCAGATTTAGGTATAGCTCCCATATATATCTTTACTCCGATATGGCCTTCTAAGGCTAACAAACAAAATTAAAAAAAAAAATCAATTTTATAATTTAATAATAAATAAGTAAATTAATAAATAAGTGAGTAATAATGTGATCATATTACAGGAATTTTAGAGTTATACCAACAAACAATCACCCGAAACTCCACTATTGCGTATAAGTCATTATAATACTAATATATAATACGCCCCAATGTACTTGAATTAAAATTAATCATACAACACCTTGGATCATCGGCCTTATATGGCGAATATTACCTTTATTTGTGATTTGATCTTAGAGCTGTATTGCAAGTTAAACGGAAACCCATATCAATCACATTACGGCGCGTTTCACCCTTGATAGGGATTCTTCGGGCAAATGAGGTGTCAAGGCAGTTTACACGTAGTGTTCTGTTCGACTTCTATCACTTATGCAGAGTATGGTTCAAATCGGTATAAAGGATGATTTTTTAAGAGCTAGAGGAAAGTTTTCCAAAAAAAAAACACATAAAATTTAGAAAAATGCATGAAATCTTCCTTTGAAACGATAGTCCATATAATTTAATGTTTGAAAATTATTTCCTGCAAACGTTGACCTTGACTGCGCCTCAAATGTTCCATTCGCTTAGTCCAATTTTGGCATACTCTTTCCGACATTTCGGCCGGTATCTCAAGAATTAATGCTTAAATATTATCTTCCAATGCATCAATTGAAACGGGCTTGTTTGTAGACATGACCTTTCACATAGCCCCACAACATGACTTTTCACATAGACATGACCTTTCACATAGCCCCACAACAAATAGCCTAAAGTCGTAAACTCGCACGATCTAGGCGGTCAATTGACCGGTACCGAACGTGAAATCAAATGTTCACCGAACTCGCCTCTCAATAAGTCCATTATTACGCGTGCTGCGTGACATGTGGCACCGTCTTGTTGAAACCACATGTCAGGCCAGTCAAGCTCTTGCATTTTGGACAGAAACAAAGTTGAATATCATCTCACGATAGCGCTCACCATTTACAGTTACGTTATGATTCACATTATCTTTGAAGAAGTACGGTCCAATGATGCCACCAGCCCATAAACCTCATCAAACTGTGGCTTTTTCTGGATGCATTGGTAGCTCTTGCAATGCTTCTGGCTGACCTTCACTGCAAGCAAGTCAAGCTCTTGCATTTTGGACAAAAGCAATGTTGGATATCATCTCACGATAACGCTCACCATTTACAGTTACGTTACGATTCGCATCATCTTTGAAGAAGTACGTCCCTATGATACCGCCAGCCCATAAACCTCATCAAACTGTTGCTTTTTCTGGATTCATTGGTAGCTCTTGCAATGCTTCTGGCTGACCTTCACTCCAAGCAAGTCAAGCTCTTGCATTTTGGACAAGAACAATGTTGCGTTACGATTCACATCATCTTTGAAGAAGTACGGTCCAATGATGCCGTCAGCCCATAAACCTCATCAAACTGTGTCATTTTCTGGATGCATTGGTAGCTCTTGCAATGCTTCTGGCTGACCTTCACTCCAAGTAAGTCAAGCTCTTGCATTTTGGACAAAAACAATATTGGATATCATCTCACGATAACGCTCACCATTTACAGTTACGTTACGATTCGCATTATCTTTGAAGAAGTACGGTCCAATGATGCCACCAGCCCATAAACCTTACCAAACTGTGACATTTTCTGGATGCATTGATAGCTCTTGCAATGCTTCTGGTTGACCTTCATTCCAAAATCGACAAATCTGCTTTTTTACGTACCCATTGAGCCAAAAAAAGAGCTTCTTCGCTGATCACAAGAAGCGCGCGACGAACTTTCAAGCATTTTAATAATAAAATTCAATAATTTGCAAGCGTTGTTCGTTTGTAAAGACGATTCATGGTTAAACTATAGACCAAACTGAAGATGTGTGACAGTAAAACAAAACACTAAACGTGCGTGAGCTGTTTAAACTAGTGTTGCAAAAAAGATAATAGCCAAAAAAGCACCCTTTATAACCTGATATAACTACCATATAAACCGATCTCCCGATTTGACATCTTAAGCCCCTCGCCGCCGTAATTTTTGTCCGATTTGGCTAAAATTTTGCGTCTAGGGTTATGTTAAGACTTCCAACTACCGTCTAAAGTGCCTATCGGTCTTTAGCCTGATATGGCTCCCACAATATACCGATCTCGCGATTTCTCGTCTTGAACGCCTTAAAGCCGCTATTTTTGTCCGAATTTTGTTACGTTACCACTGTTACGATTTCCAACAACTGTGCCAAGTACGGTCCAAATCGGTCTTTAATCTGATCTAGCTCCCATATAAATCGATCTCTTGTTAATCTTTGTTCGGCTACTAGGAGTTTTAATTTTGGCCTGGTTTGGCAGAAATTCGGTAGGTAGAGCAAAATTTTGCCATTCAACTAAATTTTTTTTTTTTGTAAATTTTTAGCAAACTCTAGCAGTCCATATTCTAGACACATATACTGTTGTGCACCTAGTTACAGCTGTATAAATATTAATTTTAATTTTTTTTATTAATTTTTTTAATTTTAAAAATAATTTTTCCAAATTTAACAAAAAAAATTTCCACCTAGGATTTTTTTTTGATTCCTAGAACTTTTTTCTAATTTCTATCTTCCACTACTGCAGTAGCCATTGCAATTTTGTTATTATACCATCATTATGGTTTAAGCTTTTTACGTTATAATAAAAATTTATTTTTTATTTGCCACTTATTGCTATTGAAGAAAGAAGATAGCAATATCAAGTTTAGACCAGTTTAAACTGGTATACATATGTAGGTTTTATTAGTGCTTTCATTTAATTCACCAATCATAAATAAAATGTAATTTAGATTTGTCCTTATCTTAGAAATGTTACAATAGATAATTTAAGTAGAAAAACAAAATTTTCGAAAAACAAATAAACTAAACACCTATTATTCATAACAAATAACACTTGCACAAAATTTCGAAAAACAAACAAACCAAACACCTACCCACCTATTCAACCATGCACAACAAATAACACTTGCACACAAGTACAATGCTTAATTTCTCTAATAGTATGATTAATTTTAAAGGCATTATGGTATCCCACTACTTCGAATCAATTCATTTGCGAATTTAAATCGTTATCTTTAAACTACTTATAAAATTATCAGGGATGGGGGGTTGTATGAGTGATTTTAATACAAGTCGTATGAGTTATTGTAATTATGTATACGTATACGCATAAAGGTAAATCATGGTGGGTGCTCTTCTATCGCTTTGTTTTGGAAACATTTGAAGGGATTAGAAATAACAACAAATAATTTTTGCAATGCTTTGTGTTTCTAGCAGTATGACTAATAGTAAAGTTATTATGAGGACACTTGAGCTATTGGAAATATTGAGGGGATTAAAGATAACATTTTGTAAGTTCTACGAGTTATTTGGTGAATTTTGTTTTAAAGCTGTCAAAATATCGGCATTCGGTTGAAATCAAAAAAATGTTTTAAAATTCTGTAAGTCATGTGGTCCATCAATTAATTTCTTTTAGTTAGTTAAAATATAACATAAATTGACCTTTTTACAACAAAACAAAAAAAATGAAAAAATCCTTTGAATCCTTTGGCATATGAGTGATTCAATGCCGAAACGAATGTTTGTTACTCAAACCTAGTGTTGACCTTTAATAACATTTTTCATAAAGAATGATCCCCCTCTTTTTTTCAATTTTTTTTTTTTAATTTCCATGCTAAATTAGGATTTAAAGCCGGCTGCTTCTGCTATCCTCAATTCCCGAAGTAGCATAGACACTAGCATTATTTGAATGAACAAGGCAAACAAACACATTCAATGCGATTCAAGTTCCAAGTGTCTTCCAAACATCCTTTTAATCTCACCCCAACCTATTGAAACATAGAAATTCTAGAAAACTACAAGTCTTGGCTTTTAAAAAAGCTTAACCACCCGAAAAAAAAAACAGAAATGTGTCTTTCTTTATCTATAAACCGGCAAAATGCTGAAAAAAAAAATTACTCAAGCACTGAAGTATAGAAACAAAAACCACAAAATAAACAAAACAGGTTCTCTCAAACAACACATTAAAATTCAAATTTTTTTTTTATTTAGTCAAAAGAAATATGGCCAAAAAATATAATAAGCGCAACATGTTTTTGTCTTTTTGATTCTCTGGTTGATCATCTACCGGCACTATAATTCTCGAAACTTTTGTTTAATGACAAACAATTGAAGAAAAAAAAACAGCAACGACAACGCTTGTTATTTTTAGAAAATTGTTTAAGGAATCGAGACAAACACAAAACAAAAAGAAATCATTTTTAACCCCAACCCATACAAGCATTAAACAAAAAATTACTTAATAACTCATAAACTGTTTTCCTTTTATCTCTTTATGTGACGAGCAAAAAAAAACGAAAACTACACGACATGGTAAAAAAATAATACAAAGCTAGAGAAGAGTAAAACCAAATACCAGGTAGAATGGAAAACGAAATATGAACTCTATAAGAAAGAAGTGTAAGGGGGAGTAAAGATAAGCTCGCTCAAACTGTGTAACATTGTTGTACTGGCTTATGTTAGTATGGTTTCTGGCTTAAAACAAGGAAATATATTAAGTTTTAGTGATTTTTGAATTTTCAACTACAGTATAACACTTTGAACAAGTGTTATACTGGAGCAAGGCAGTATGTATTCTGGCTTTAAAATGGTGAAATATGGTAATTTAGATTTATTTTCTAAGATAAAGCCAAAAAATTTAATCATATTTGAAATTTCAATAACTTTGCTCAAAGTGTTATACTGTTATACTCGAATAAGGTAGTATATTTTCTGGCTTAAATATGAAAAAATCTTATTTTAGGTAATTATTTGTGGTAGAACCGTTTGTTTGTAATCATTTTGGAATTATCAAAAATTTTGATCAAAGTGTTATACTGTTATACTGGAACAAGGCAGTATCTTTTCTGGCCTTATAATGGTGAAACATGGTTCTATAGATTCATTTCGTAATATAGAGGCACAAATGTAGTCATTTTTGAAATTTCAATAACCTTGCTTAAAGTGTTATACTGTTATACTCGAAAAAGTTAGCATATTTTCCGGCTTATAGATGAACACAAAGCTTATTTAAAATAACGTTTTAAGGTACCACCTCTTGCTAATAATCATATTTGAAATATCAAAAAGTTTGATCAAAGTGTTATACTGTTATACTGGAACAAGGCAGTATATTTTCTGACTTAATACTCTTGAAACGTGGTTATATAGATTCATTTTGTAAGAAAGATCCACAAATTTAGTAATTTTTTAAATATCAATAACCTTAATCATACTGTTATACTATAATTCTCATGTAAGCAAGCATATATTCTGGCTTAACAACGAAAAATAAATCTTATTTATTGTATTATTTTAAGGTAGAATCTCTTGTTAATAATCATTTTTGAAATATCAAAAATTTTGATCAATTCTGGCTTAAAAAATGGTGAATCGTGGTTATTTAAATTCATTTTGTAAGATAGAGTCACAAAGCTAGTTATTTTTTAAATTTCAATTACTTTACTCAAAGTGTTATACTGTTATACCCGATAAAGGTAGCATATTTTCTGGCTTAAAAATAAAAAAAAATCTTATTTATAGTATTATTTTAAGGTAGAAGCTCTTGTTAATAATCATTTTTGAAATATCAACAATTATGATCAAAGTGTTATACTGGAACAAATCAGTAAGTTTTCCGGCTTAAATTGTGAAACATGGTTATTTAGATTCATTTTGTAAGATAGAGCTAACAAATTTTGTAATTTTTTAAATTTCAATTACTTTACTCAAAGTGTTATACTGTTATACTCGAAAAAGGTAGCATATTTTCTGTCTTAAAAATGAAAAACACATCTTATTTGAAATATTGTTTACGGAAGAAATTCTTGTTTGTGAGAATTTTTTATATATAAGCTATTTTGCCCAAAGTGTTATACTGTTATACTGGACTAAGGAAACATAATTTCTGACTTTAAATGAGGAAATATCTATAATTATGGTAATTTTTTAAGATAGATTCACTTGTTTAAAATAGTTTCTTAATGTTTTGCCACCTTCTTCAAAGTGTTATACTGTTATAAGGGCATGAGTTTTTTGGAATAATCTAAAACGTTTTATTGAAATAATCTAAAAAAATTTCCATGTATTTATATATGTAGTTACCATATAAACCGATCTTGGATCTTGATTTCTTGAACCTCTAGTCGACGCAATTCTTATCCGATTTTGTTGAAATTTTGTATGAGGTGTTTTTTATGACTTCCAATAACTGTACTAAGTACGCTGCAAATCGGTTCATAACCTGATATAGCTGCCATATCAACCCATCTCATGATTTTACTTCTTGAAAGAAAGTACACTGCCATACAGGAATTGTAGAAAATTTACCTAACTCCAGTACCACTTTTCCAACCATTTTTTAAGGTTTAATTAATTTTAAATTTCAAAAAAAAGTTGTTTAAAGTGTTATACTGTTACGATGGAATAAATTCCATGTTTCTGGCTTAAAAAGTATGAATCACTAATTAATAGTCATTTTAAATTAAATTTATTATCATTTAAAAAAAATTCTACAAAACTTGCTGAAAGTGTTATACTGTTATATTCGAATATAGTAGCATGGTTTATTGCTTAAACTTGGAAACATAGTTTTTTATAGCCATTTTGAATAAAGAGTCACATAAATTTTATAATTTTTAAAATTTAACAAACTTGTTCAAACTGTTATACTGTCCTACTGCAATCAAGGCTTTAGTGTTTCTTTTCACTTTAAAAGGGTGATATACTGAATTATGGTATTTTAGAACGAAGTGGTACATATTTTGAATCTTTTTGAAATGTTTAACAACCTTGCTTAAAGTATTATACTGTTATACTGCAATAAGTTAGTATGTTTTCTGGCTCTATTTTTTCACAAAAATTCTTTATTTTTTCCTCAGTTTTTGCTTTTTTCCACAACTCCCTAGTGAAATTTGATACCAATGTGTCTCATAATTTAATATGAATTTTATTTGTGCACTTAAAGTATTTGTTTTTTTATTCTCTAATATGCAAATATTAGAATGTTGATTGAAAAAATTAAATTCATACTGATATTGTTATATTGGCTACCATTTCATTTCCTTGTATAGACGTAACTGCTATGCCATAACAGTTTACACTATCAAACAAAACTAAATGTACTTATTTGAAAAAAACACGGAACATTCAAAAGGAATAAGGCTGCACACAGAACATAGCTATACACAATTTAAAAGAACAAATAAAGGAAATATATAAACAGGTTACATATTGAAGGGATCAATCACTTTTCTTGGTGTGGAGAAGATATAATTTATGAAATAAGTTGCACACAGAAACTCTTTATACACAGTTTGAAAGAGTGATTAAACACGTTTCGAAATCTGTTTAAAGATCCGTTGTATCAATTATATTATTTAGAAAACATGCCACAACTTGGGAAAAAACCTGAACACAGAAAAATTTTAAATACTACTTATAAGAGAGAATAAACAAAAAGCCAAATTTGTTTACATATCTGTTGAATAAATTATTTTAATTAAAAAATTGGTTACAATTTGGAAGATAAGCTGCACACAGAAAATTGTCACAATCAGTTTTAAAGAGTGAATAAGCAAGGTCCCACATCTGTTTACAAATTTGTTGTGCCTATTATTTTACTCCAAAAAAGACTACATGCAATTTGGTAAATAACGCACACACTAAAGTAACTAAAACTAAACTATGAAAGAATGTTTAGTGAATAAGTATAACTGAATAGTTTACCAAAAACAATTCGTTGAACTTAAATAGTATAAAAACCAAAAAAAATATTTTTTGAAAGGTGACGTATGAGTAATAATATTTTTTTTAATGTAATTATATTACTCATGCAACCCCTTATAGTTCATGTGCAACCTCATATAAATCTATTTTTCGAAATTTATTTGTTTTTCTAGACGTATGAGTAATATTTTTTGTTTTGTAAATTTCTGTTACTCATACAACCCCTAAGTCTACATTGTATAAATCTATTGTTCTAACATTTTCCGATATATATTTTTTTTAGCTTTACCTTGCAATATTTGTGTGTATAAATTTTGCCCACCACTGTTGTTGTCAAATTGATTTATGTACCCATTCATATTTATTTATTGATAGTTGTTGTATCAAGCAATTATGACTCTGATGAACATTGTGATGTGTACTTCGAGTGTGTGTGTATGGGTCTGTGCTGGGCGAATGATGTTCATGCTATTACTACTCCCCTCTTACAGTCACGTGTTCATCTTAAAGCAGGGCTTATCGTGAATACAAAACTATATATAAAATGAACGGACTGCTGTAAAAACGGGAAGACGCTTTCGCAGCACCATTATTGCAATAAACTTTTAGTTAAAAAAAATGTGGGAAAATCTAGCGTCTGGCTATTGTAACATAAGCTTGTGTAAACAAAACTTTTTTTTCAATGATTCGTGACTGCTAACGTGATGTGATTGTAGAATAAAAACAAATAGAAGAAAAGTAAATAAAAAAATCATATAAGGTATGCTTATAAGGGAATATTGAAAAAGCAAAGAAATGATATTTAAGTTATAGAGATTGAAAATATGATTGTTATGATTGATTTTCACAGAAATAATGTGAATTGTATTGGTACGGAAAGTAGTATGAAATAAAAAATATTTTTAATTATACAAACAAACACAAAATTCAAAAGTATTCCATTTTCTCTGAAGATATATTTCATTAATTTGCCTCATATATTTTAAATTGGACTTTGTACATTGTGACCTATAAGTAATATTAATTATTTAGTACACCTTAGAGTATGGGTTATATGAATTTATGTTGATCATACTCACATGTCCAAGCTAAGAAATTGCATGTTTTTATAAATGTATGCTGCCAATTGAAATCTTCATACCAATTAAAAACTAAGCGAAACTCCTTCTGTTTGTCAATTTACAGCTAAAACAAAGAACAACTTTTCTAGTACGAAACAAAGTTTGTTTTTACTTGAAAAACTTGTTAACTTGATTTAAAGATGACAAATTTTGCAACTTCTAAAGAAACTTTTTTCTGTCTGTTTGCACTTTCTTTTCTTGGATCATAAAATCTACTTGGAATTCCATGTACATGATATTTAGAAATTTATATGAGATAGAAGTACAATATATCCTAAAAAACCTTACTTGCCATACTCGAGAAAGATAAAATTTGCATAAATATGGTATTTTTTGAAAAAAGAGTCACTTATTTCTAGTAATTTTTTTCCTTTTTCCAATTTTGCTCAAAATATTATACTGTTATACTGGAATAAGGCAATAAGGTTATTTGGTTTAAAAAGGAAATGTTCTTTATTTTAGTCATTTTGAAATAAGAGCCATTTATTTCCAAGGCGTTTTTGGCAGTTCAACCAACCCACGCAAAGTGTTATACTGTTATACTGGTTTCAGGTAGCACGTTTTCTGTCTCAAAAAATTTAAAGATACTTTTTTAGCATCGTTTTTTAAGATACAGCCTCTAATTTAAAGTCTTTTTTGAACTTACAACAAACTTGCTCAAAGTGTTATACTGTTATACTGGAATAAGAAATTAAGGTTTTTGAGCTTAAATAGGGAATATAATTAATCATAGCCATTTTTGAAGAAAGAGCCACATAATTCTCGTCATTTTTTGGAAGTTCAACAACCTTGCTGAAAGTGTTATACCGGACTAAATTGGCTTTTTTAGGCTTAAAAATTGAAATTTATTTATTCATAAGCGATTTTTGAATTACACTCTCTAATTTATAGTAATTTCTGAACTTTCAACAACCTTACTTATACTGTTATACTGAGGTAAGCCGGCATATTTACTGACTTAAAAATCTAAAGAAACTTTTTAAGCGTCGGCTTTTAAGATACATCCTCTTATTTAAAGTCTTTGCTGAACTTCCAACAATCTAGCTCAAAAAATTATACTGTTATACTGGAAAAAGAAATTAAGGTTCTTTGTTGGCTTAAATAGGGAAATATGATTGATTAAAGCAATTTTTGACGAAAAAGCCATTTATTTCTTGTAATTTTATGGAAGTTCAAAAACCTTGCTGAAAGTGTTATACTGTTATACCGGACAAAGTTAGCATTTTTTCAGACTTAAAAAACTTAAATATACTATCCATAGCCGTTTTTTAGTTACAACCTTTTATTTATAGTAATTTTTGAATTTTCAAAAACTTTGCATAAAGTGTTATACAGTTATACTGGACTAAGGTTGCATGTTTTCTGGCTTAAAATGTTAATAAACTTTTCTATGCGTCCTTTTTTAAGAAACTGCCTCTTTTTTGAAGTCTTTTTTGAACTTTCAACAAACTTGCTCAATGTGTTATACTGTTATACTGAAACAAGAAATAAAAGTTTTTTTTGGCTTAAATAGGGAAACAATTAACGCAATTTTTGACGAAAGAGACATTTATTTCTCGTAATTTTTAGGAAGTTCAACAACATTGCTGAATGTGTTATACTGTTATACCGGACTAAATAAGCATTGTTCAGGCTTAACATTTGAAATATATTTATTCATAGTCGTTTTTTTAATATCAGCCTGTTATTTATAGTAATTCTTGAACTTTCAACAACTTTACATAAAGTGTTATACTGTTATACTGGACTAAGGTAGCATGTTTTTTGGCTTAAAATTTTAAAGGTACTTTTTTAGCGTCGTTTTTTGAGATACAGCCTCTTACCTAGTCTAGTCTTTTTTGAACTTACAACAAAATTGCTCAAAGTGTTATACTGTTATACTGGAATAAGAAATTAATGTTTTTTGGCTTAAACAGCGAAACATAATTAAATAAAGCCATGTTTGAAAAAAGAGCCATTTATTTCCCCTTCCTTTTTTGGGAAGTTCAACAACCATACTGAAAGTGTTATACTGTTGCACCGGACAATATTAAAATTTTTACAGGCTTAAAAATTTAAATATACTTAATAATAGTCGTTTTTTAATTACACCCTTTTATTTATAGAAATTTTTGAACTTTAAACAACCTTAATTAAAGTGTTATACTGTTATGCTACCGTAGGGAAGTGTGTTTTCTGGCTTAAAATTTGAAATTCACTTATTTATAGCCATTTTATTAAGAAATAACCTCCTATTTATAATCATTTTGAACTTTCCATAACCTTACTAAAAGTGTTATACTGTCATACTGGACTAAGTTAGATTTTTTTTCTTGCTTTAGAACTGGATGATACTAATTTTTAATTGTTTTTAAGATATAACCACTTGTTGGTAGTAATTTTTGAACTTTCAACAAAACGACTTAAAGTGTTATACTATTAAACTGCCGTAAGAAGTATATTTTCTGGCTTTAAATTTTAAATATATTTGTTCAGAATCGTTTTTTAAGGATGTAGCCTCTTATTTATAGTATTTTTTGAACTTTCAACAACCTTACCTAAAGTGTTATACTATTATGCTGGCATTGAAGTCTTGCTTCGTTGACCTTCATCTTTAGACCAATGAAAAATCTCTAATTTTTCGAACACTTTTTTGAACTTTTTGTTATATAACAGATTTAACTCAAACAGACTAGACTAGTAAACCGTGTTGTATAAGTTATTTAAATTAAATGGTACACCGGGTCGTATAATTACTAATATTTTGGCTATATGTTTAGGATTTCTTCAATAAAAAAAGTCAAATCAATTGATCTGACAAAACTAATTACCATAAATGACTTCTGAGGAATAAGTGGTTTGGAGAAATAATAATTTATTCTTGTGTGCAGCTAAAAGTACTTAAAATCCGATCTCTTAAAAACTCACAACACTCTAAATTCCTTAATTAAATTTTATAATATTACATTAAATAGAGGAAAAATTAATTCAGGGCTATTTTTCATTGTTTCGAACGCTCAAAAGGTCTATAACAGGCTCAGGTGTGTTCCCATAATTGCATGGGAAACGATTTAAATCCGCCCTTCTTGTCAACAATCAATATAAGCTTTTGAGATTTGTCACCAAATGTATCTTTGAACTCAAATTTTAAGATAATAACTTGAGGCGTATAAGCAATTTTATTTATTGCACACCTTGTTGTGTTCCCTAAACTTTTATTAAAATGTTTATAACCACCACCCTATTTCTCTAACGTCAATAGTATTTCTCTGTTTATTTCTTTAACTTACAATGGGCGTCAATTGCCAGTTGATACTTTATCATTATATTACAATTAAAGTTCATTTTGTTGTAAGCAAACATATGGCTACAATTGTCGTTTCTTTGTGATCTTTGAAACTGCCCATTCATAAATACCACCAACGAGATAAGTCGTCTGTCCGTCATGTTGTTTTGTTTGGTTCCCTTTGCACTCAAACGCAAAAGTGCCCAAGCGCAAAACAAATAATCTGGAATAGTGTTGACGCAAATGTTCAAATATGACGTTTTTCATTCACCAATGATACTTGATTTGCCAGTAGTAGTTGTAGTAGTAAGAAGTCCTCTTGTTATTCTTTTTTATTATAAATATGCGAAATGTGTATAATAAATACGAAATTGATTATAATTCATTTGTTTTCTGTTTTATTGTTATACACAGTTTCATTCTTTCTTTCTCTCTAACTGTCTGTCTGTCTGTCTATCTATCTCGATTTTGCACTTGTCACAGCTGTATAGTTGGCTTGAGCTTTGTCTACACTGAGTCCAAGAGGTGGGAGAGAGCGGGAAAAAAGATGATCATCAATGAAGATGCTATTGCATCATTAAATTTGTGGGTCAATAAAAGACGCGCACACCACACCACAGCATACCATCAAAATCATGCAAACTTTAAAGAAATTATAATCATCCAAAAGATAAGCCATGTTTCTTAGAAAAAATTTGAATAAAGAAATTTCCATAGTTTATGACTGCAAATTTGCATTAATAGATGTTTCCAAAACTGTACAAAGTCCAATGGAGGCGGTATTTGAATTATGGAAAGATTTTTTATTTTAAAGGATGGGTTTACCAAAACTCGTTAGTACTTCTAACCCCTTGTTGCATGAGTAATTTAGGTTTTATTGTAATGGTACACCGGGTGGTATGATTACTAATAATTTTGCTATGCCTATAATTTTTCTTTAATTAGTAAGTCAAATGAACTGATATAGCCAAAGTTAGGGACACAAAAGCTCTGAAAGCCATCCACATTTCCTAAGAAGTTCATCTATTTCTTGTGTGCAGCATTAAAAAGTAGTTTTCTACTTTTTTCCCAATTTTTTCTTTTTCCAAAAAAAAAAAACTTTTTTCTAGTAACATAAAAGACAAAAATTCAAAACCTTTATGACTTATGAAAAAAAATTAAACCATTGGTTTTTTTAGATATTATTAATGATGAATAAATCTAAAATTAAACATTATTTTAAATTGATTTGAAATTAAATGAATGGTTTTGTCTCTTCGACCAAAAGCTTGATGAACTTTTGCTAGTTATTGTTATAATAAAAATATTATACCAATAACTAGCAAAAATTCATCAAGCTTAATTACACATAAAGACCACGAGCTTCATGAATTTTTGCTAATTTTTTTAAATTATTAAGATTTTTATTTTCGTTAAAAAATTAACGTTGATTTTCACATTTTGATAATCCCATGTTGTATGAGTATTTTTAAATCCCTAAAAAAAGTACACCGGGTGGTATGATTATTAATAATTTCCCTATTCCTCTAAACATTCTTTAATATTTAAGCCAAATGAATTGATATAGCAAAAGTAATAATCACAAATGCACTGATGGGACTTAAAATTTCTAAAAAAGACGATCCTAATCTTGTGTGCAGCAAAAAAGTAGACCTTTTTACATTTTTCCACGTTTTAGTATACAAAAAAAAAACTTTTTTCAAATACAAGCCCCAATAACATTCAACAAAAAGGCAAAATCAATGACTTGCGGAAAAATATAAACTCTTGGTTTTTTAAAATAATAATAATGAATGAAAAAATCAACAACTTAACATTATTTTAAATAAATTTGTCTTTTCGACAAATAAATTAATATAGCATAAGTAATAATCACAAATGCACTGATGGGAATTAAAATTTCCTAAAAATTTCCTTTAGCAGCAGAAAAAACTGGAAAGAAATATAAATATAATTAAAAACGCCAACAAAAACCTAAAAAAATAAAAATATTAAATTCTTGAAATCTTTTTTGAATATTATTAGATTCTAATAACCTCATGTTCAATAAACAATTTAAGTCCCTTAAAATGGTACACTGGGTGGTATGCAAATGCAAAATTTTGCCCATGAACATTCCACTAAGGAAGAGGAGCAAACTTCCGACACATCAATGGGGCCAGTCCGATTCAAGTTTAAGCTCAATGATAGGGGTCCTCCTTTGTATAGCCGAGTCCGAACGGCGTGCCGTAGTGCGATACCTCTTTGGAGAGAAGTTTTACATACAAATAGTACCTCACAATTGTTGCCAGCAATAGGAGGGGAAAACCACCGCTGAAAATTTTGTCTGATGGTCTCACCAGGATTCGAACCCAGGCGTTCAGAGTCATAGGCGGACATGCTAATCTCTGCGCTATGGTAGCTTCCGGGTGGTACGATTATTAATAATTAGACAATTCTTATAAAAGTACACCGGGTGGTATAATTATTAATAATTAAACAATTCTTTTGAATTTTCCCTAATAATTAAGTCTTACGAACTGATTTATCAAAAGTATTAATCGCAAAAGCTCTTCTGCGAATCATTCAATCATAAACAGCTTGTCATCTTCTTGTGTGCAGCAGAAAAACTAAAATTTATTTTTAATTTTGTTCTACATATCCTAATTTCAAAGAATTTAATACAAATACTGACCACAATAACAAAATCAAAATCAAAACACCAATGACTTGCAGAAACGAATTAAAATTCTTGAGATCTCTTTTAGATATTATTAACACATTTTGCACATCTCCGGCCCATTAGATGGCGACAGCTAACATGGGATAGTATTTCTTTTTATATATTGTACAATTACTCATATAAAATGCAAAGTTGTTGATATATTGCACAAAGATAATAAGAAAGCCCAAATTGTCGGAAATAGCTAGAGAGAAACACAAACACACACACACACACACACATCTATACACATGAAATAACATACAAATGTATGAATCTATGTGAGGTGTTCTGCAGTTGATGTACGTATGGCATGATGACGAATGGCGCCAATCTCTACTCTCAACAATACATTGCAGTCAATTATTTATAATTAACACAATAACAATAAAATCAAGTGCAAAACAACATTCTCACACACACACACAGGGTAAAAAATAGCAAAAAAAAAATTAAAATAAGAACACCCTGTGGCGCTCTAAACATTATATAAACACAATTGAAATAATAATAACAACAGTAAACAATCACCACTACACCGCCACCAACAGCAAGCAATAAAATTTAATCTTTTTTTTTTTAAAGCACATCAACACATCTTCGCTATTACCTGCTGACCCACTGCCAAGTAGAAATGCAATTGAGATGAAAGAAGAAAGTATTAAGAAAATAGCGTTACGCCACCACTAACTAGGCATGACATAGGCAAAGTATTTATGCTTATATTACATTAAACCGCTTTGAATACTAGAAAGAAAGAAAAAACAAACAACCCAAAAAAGAAAAATGGGGACAAAAACAAAGAAGACCATCACATTGCAGCCATGTCAAGAGCAATGTCTCCATGGTGGCCAAGACATACATAAAGAGACCATTTACCAACACCATGGTAATTTACAAACAAAGAAAATTTGCCTATAACAGGGTTGTCAGTGAATCCGTTGGGGCAGTGTTTGGGGCAGGGCTTCTGGGGTTGTCGTTTTAACAAAGAAGTGTCAAGAAAGTGGCCGAAAAACGCCGAACATGTTTTGTATGTAAATGTAGTGTGATGCGATACAAAGAGGCGGCAGCAAAAAAAAATATGCATACGTTGTTTACTTTTTCTTTTCTCTTTTCCCATACTCTCATAACAGATTTTTTTCAGATGCCGACAGCGTGAGAGCCAGAGAACATTTTGAATAGAACGTGTATTTCAATACATTTAAATAGAGGGCCTGGATTTTTCCTTGCATTTTGTATATCAAAATATTGTGAAATTACTTTGGTTTGGTGTCGTTAGACGTAGTCAATAATGGAAAGATTGTACAAAATTGCGTCAGTAAATATACCCTATATACGAGACTGCTGTAAAAACAACGTGTTTAAAAGTCTGATAAGGCTCCCCACCACGCCACATTGTATGGCATTTGTATGTCACCAGTTTGTGTAGATTTTCTAGATTACAGAAATTTCACTTAGTCATCCTTACTAGAAAAATGTAAAATCTTATAGGATGAGCCTATAATAGACTCAAGTAACGAAAGACTAATCAGATTTAATTTTTAAATAATTTATGAAAATTATTAAAATGGAGCTGTAGAAAAGTGAGGAGCAAAAAGATAATTTTTTAGAGTTATTAGACTGACTGTGTTTTATTTTCGATCAATTAAGTACAAGTGAGATGTATTGGATTTATATTCATTGCTAAGTTATTGACATCAAGTGATAACACGTAATTGTTCACTGTTTAGTACTAAAATAAATCACGTGGCATCTACACATTATGATAAGAAAAATGTTTATGAGAACTTGAACTTGATTTTACAAGTTCAGCTACCTGTTTAAAATTACAACGTTGGAAATTTAATAAGAAAAGTTGACTAGTTGTTCTTAAATATCGTCCACTGATCCCCCCATGCATGGGTTATTTTGATTTCCTTCATATGATACTCTGGGTTGTATGTACATAATTAATTCTTTGATAATTAAGTCAGAGGAATTGATCTTGCAAAAGTGATTATCAGAAAAGATTTCTCTATCGTCAGTTCTTTATAGGAAGTTAAAATTCTCCATGTGTGCAACCAATTAATGGTATTTTTTAATGATTTTTCAAATATCTCAAAATAGTACTCTGGGTTGTATGATTAATAATAATTTTTGCACATTTATTTTCTTCCTTTAATAATTATTCCAAAATAATTGATCTTGCAAAAGTAACAAGTGCAAAAGATATCTCTGACATCAGTGCTTCTTAGAAAATTAAACTTGTTCTTATGCGCAACAGAAAAACATGAAACTTCAACAATTTTCCAAAGAATACAAAATTTTAATTTTCAATAATCTCGTTAATTCGTTTGTAAAACCTGAAATATTATTGTTAGATTCTATATCCATAAGCATTATATTAGCAAGTCGATCTGACAATGTCTCGCATATGACATAGAAAACTAAAAAGCTATTACAAGGGCAGAATCAAGAAATTTTTGAACTGAAGATAGGGCATATGTCACAAATAGAATCTCAACCCTCCATCAGTGTTTCTTAAAATTATCATGGTTTACTAGTTGTTTCTATTTACTTACCTTATTGTTTTGGGCTTACAATTGATCCAGTTAAACTGTGTATACAAAACGCTTTTAATTTAACCCGTTTCCCGTAAAGATGCCATCCTGCGCTTATGTGCACTATAATATAGGCACAGAACAATTTTTAAATTTTGTACTGTTTTTTTTAACTATTAATAATTTGGTTGGTGTTTACATTTTTCCCTTATAAATCGGTCAAACGAATTGAGCCAGCAAAACTGAGTATAGAAAATGTTTTTATATCAATTCTCATTTTATAATTTATCCCATCTGGCCATGTGTGCAAAGTAAAAGCTTCTAATTATATCCCTAGATCCTTTTTTGATACATAAATTAGCAAGAATTTGGAAGGAGTACTATTATTTTTTATATAATTTATAATATTGACCCATCAATTGATCTACCTTTACTGAGCACAATAAATAGTTTAAATTTAACCCTGTTCATGAATTTATCTCATGCCATTCTTGTGTGCAAATAAAAAATTATGTCTAAAGCACTTTTTTATATGTCGGACTATGGGTTGTATGGGTATTATTAATTTTTTTAGTATTTTTAGTTTTTTTCTTATCATTTCCTCCAATGAATTGATCCATCACAATTAAGCAAAGAGAATGTTTCTACATCAATTTTGCCTTTGTTATTTATCTTGACTTATCATGTGTGCAAAGGAAAAATCCAAAATTTCCAATGAGATCCTAGAAAAATGGAAAACCCCCAACATTGAAGAATTTTTCTACAGACTGTACATTGATTTCGCCAACTTTATAGTAAGAAGGATGCGATTTAAGATTTGTGTTTAGAATGTTTTCTTCTTCTTTTGTTTTGAATTTGTTGTTTTTTTTAAATATTTGTTTATTTCCTAGCTTTTTATGCCGAAGGCCATTTTCATTTTCCATGCACAAAATAATACATACACCCAAACACTTTAAAATGTTATATTTATTTCTTTTTTTTTGTTATTCTAAGGTCAGTTTCAATCAATGACTATATACTATAGACTTTCAAATGTTTCTTTTTAATGCAGCGGGCAGACAGGCAGCAGCAGGACCCCCCAAAAAAACAATTAAAGTATATGAATTCTTTCTTCCATAAGGTGGTATGGGGTGGGAGCACATATCAATGATTTTACTCATATCAGAGAAAATAAAAAAATAGTTTATTTTTGGCACAATTCCATCATGCATCGTCGCCGGCACCACCGCTCGACCGCCAGCCACTCAATATGGTAAACAAGCTGGCTGCAAACTGCAAAACGTACAAACGTGTTATTTCAATAAATTATCAATCTTTGTATGTTGTTGCTCAAAGTGATTTTTTAGTGCAAATGTACTTTTCTTTTATCAATAACAATAACAACTATAACAAAAGCAACAACATCAACATTGTTCTGTTAACAAATAACAATAAATTGAAGAGTGTTCAAAAAACCAAAAAAAAAAAAAAAGAAAACAGGATAAAATGCAAAACAAGAAAATTCTATGAAAATTATTTTAATAAATTTTTGCGACTTAAACAAATAAAAATAAATTGTGGACGCGTAAACAATCATACACACACACACAGATATATATTAGGGTAATAAGATTAGATGAATTAACAATATCAAAAAGAAAATATTTTCGAATAATCATTTGTTTATGTTTACCAATATTTTTTTTTAATTTGGAATTCAGATTAGTCACTTTCATTGCAAACTATCATATGACGAAGAAAATACCCCTTGAGGTATGAGTAATTTTATTTGTAGGCAGTAGAGTACACCTGGTGGTATGAGTGTTGGTAATTTTTGGGTATTTAAAATGTTTCCTTTTTTAATTTTGTCTAATCAATTGATCTCGGCAAACTATGAAAGGGAAATGTTTGCAAAAGAATCTCTCTATTGTATTAACTTTAGCTCACTTTTGTGTGCATGAATAGTGAAAGGCATCTACCCAATAAATTTTTACCAATAAATATCCAATGTATGGGAATTTATTGGGTACCTATTTAAAATAGGTTTGAAAAGACAAGAGCGTAGCACAAAACTTGAAACAGATTAATTAGCAGATTGCCTTTATAGAACTGCCAAATAAATCTATTTTAAGGCTTTATTTAGTTATATGAGAAAGGCCGTACAATTTTTACTGTTCTTTACCTTTTTTATTTTCTTTTTTTTATTACAATATATTTTTATTTGCAATTAGTTTAGTCCAGTTTTGTGTGCCTTTGTTTTTTCTTTTAAAATGTTCTATAACAAACATTCAACTCTTGGCTAAAGCCACCAACCATTTGAAGGTACCCTTTACAAACAGCAATATGTCTGGATAAATTCGTCGTCTTCTGTACTCAGTCCAACTACTATCAGTCGATTGACGTTCAACAAAAACAATCAAACAATCAACAACCTCCCTCACGTTTTTACCCGAAATTCCCTAAAGCACTCATGTACATACAGAGGTCCGTCTGTACATCTGTATACGTAGGAGAATGAAAAAGAATGTAAACAAAAATTCGAAAACAAAAACATCTCACACCACTCTCTCAAACCCCCGCTCCCCTAGCACACAACCATTTAGGGGCAGAGAGAGTAAAGCTATAAAGAGATAGAAGGCGAAGATTTAAAACCAAAACAAGAAAAAATTCAAATCGAAGAAGAAAAATGAGTTGCTAAAATACTAAAGCTTTTGTATTTTTTTTTTTGCAAATACATAGAAGCTTTTGCCCAATGGCGGCGGCTTCTCACCCTTCTTTTCTTTTCCTCCTTCTTTGGCGAAAAAAACGCCAAACAAAAACAAAACTCTGCCACATACACACACACACACATTGAAAAATTATTGCTGAATTGGACCCCGACCTTGCACCTCACCACTACTCTGCATTTATTTTGAACAAAGCACTCACGAAGATACCGCGAAAAAAAAAAACAAAACAATAACAGTCATGCCGTTGTGGTGATCATTCTCAATTAAGCTGTTGAGGTATTTGTGTGAGAGCTTGGGGGTTTATTAAATGGTCACAGCTCATAAGTTATTTGTTGTAGTTTTTTTGGTTTGTTATTTGTTTTGTTTATAAATTGTTTATGAACATCAGAATTACACCCGCAAAAGAATAATTCTTATCTGCTTTGTTTTTCACTTTGTTTATCTGATTTTTTTAACTAACCATTGTTTTTTTGTGGATTTAATAAAAAAAGAACGTTCTAAATATTTTGCAAAGCGGAAAACATTTTTGTGTTATCGTATGTAGACATACACATACATAGACACTTGGGTGGTGAGACTGGAGAAACTTACACTGATATGTGCCTGTTGTGTGTGCAAAGATTTCATTCAACTCTCTTGGATGACAAAGTGAAGGGCAACAGAAATAAAAAAAAATAAATTAAATGTTTCTTTACTTCTATAAAATGAAATAGTTAAAAATATTTTAAAAATAAGAACTAAAGTTAAAAAAATAACAAAAAAAATTAAAATTATTTTTAAAATAAAAAAAAAAAAAAATGCTTCAATGGTAAATAAAAAATTATTAAAGAATTTTTGGAGAAATAAATTAAAATATATTTTGAAAAGATTTAAAAGTCAAAATATTTGTTAAAATTTTTAAATTGACTGGTGAAAAAAATTTAAATAAAAAAATAATAAAAAATTTCGAATAATTTTAATAAAAATTAAGTTTTTTTAATTTATATTTTTTTTTTTAAATTTAAAATTAACAAAACATTGCCTAAAAAATTTTTTAAATTAAAAAATTCTTTTTCATTTTCAAGTTCTTTGCCCTGGCTTCGAACGCTAGACAACAATTAAATAAATAAGATATATCATAGAAAAGCTAAACATTTTTATTGTTTTAGTTAATTTTTTTTTAATTTTAATTTTTTTTTTAAATTTCATTTTGTTGAAATTAGTTTGTTTGTAATTTACATTCGACATAAAAACTAATGTGTTTCTCTTTTTCTTCTCTTTTTAGGTAACCTTATAACAATTGAATAGACATTTATTACAAAATTGAAACGAACACGTTAAGCACTTACCGTGAAGATAGGTAATTGTTATGAAGAAAACCCCCAGATACGGTAAATAATTAAAATTTCGGAAAAAAAGGATACAGTTTTACTGAATCCAATAGACAATAAATAGTAATTGTTTGACACTTTTTACTTTTTTCGCATTAGTTTTTACTTTTGTTCTTTTATTTGGTTTTATTTTTAAATTGTTTTATTATTTTTTATACCCACCACCATAAAATGGGGGTATACTTATTTAGTCATTCGGTTTGATATACCTTGAAATATTCGTCTAAGACCCCATAGAATATATATTTTTGATCGTCTCGGCGTTCTGAGTTGATCTAGCCATGTCCGTCCGTCTGTCGAAATCCCGATAGCTTCATATAAAGCGATCTAGGATCTTGACTTCTTGAGCCTCTAGAGGGCACAATTAAGATACGATTTGGCTGAAATTTTATGAAAAATATTTTGTTTTGTCTCGCAACAACTATGCCAAGTATGGTCTAAATCGGTTCATAAACTGATATAACTCCAATATAAACCGAATTCCTGATTTTACTTCTTGATACCCTAAAGGGCTCAATATTACACAATAAATTCTAATATGGTCTCCAGCATTCAATTCAATTATGGTCCGAATCGGGTCAAAACTTCATATAGCTCCAATAGCATAGCAATTATTATCCATTACCTTTTGTTTGCTTAAGTGGCAAAGAACTCGACAAATGCGATCCATAGTAGAGGGTACATAAGATTCGATCCGGCCGAAATTAGCAAGCTGTTACTTGTTTTTGTTATTTGCTTTATGATATTTCAAGCCACATAATACCTTATTTAAGAAAATTACAATGAACAGCTCTTTAAAAATTTATCTTAGCTTTATAAAATGTAAAATTAATTCATTTTAATAATTTCAATAGGTCATAGAATACATACCGGCATCTTAAAAACAAACACACCACAGTGGAACTTAAATTGCTTTCCTCTCTCTTCATACCCTTGCAAGCGACATAACAACTGTATCTTGTCAAATCATACAAAGAGCACAGCTAGGTTATGATGAAATTCAATTTCAAAACAAACTTGCTTGTTCTCTCTCACTCTCTCTCTCTCTCTCTTGCTCTCTCAAAAAATATAAACAGTTTTGACCTTGACTATGGTTAATAACTGTGTAGTATGTACGAATTTGACGATTTGTTTTTCTTTTGTATACAATGTCTATAGCGATATTTTGTTGTTTTGTTGCTGTAGTTGTTCTTGTTGTTCATCATCTTCCTTTGACTTCTCCACACAATTGTTTTATTTTTCTTGTCCACTTTTTTTTGTTTTGTTGTGTTTGAACTCTCGAATGCCGTGAATAACAATATTAGCTTATGGTGTGGGGAAGGGAGGGGGAGGTAACTGAAGTTGTCATGGTGTTTGTGGTGGTCGTGAAGGTAGAACAAAAGGAGAGGGAGTCATACAATCGAGTACTTTTTTAGAACATGTGAATAAAGAAGCAGAATTTGGTTAATAAACACCATGTCTCTCATGGAATTTTCTTAAAAAAAGTTTTCAGAATTTAGAAAAATTTAAATTTTTACATAGTCGAACACATAAAGAAAAATATGAGCAAATAAAAAACAAAACAATTTGTATAATAAATTTTATAAACACAATAGAAAAATATGGACAATTAAAAAAAAAAACAAAAAATCCCGGCGAAGTTTGATTTTTATAGAAGACTTCGTCAAAAAATAGATGTTTGGGACAATTTGATCAAATTATGTTATCCACAAGATATTTAAAAATATTATTTTCAAAGAAAATTTACCGAAATCATGATTTTGTTTTCTAAGTTTACATTCTTCTTCCAAATATTCGCTTCTTCTTCAAACAGTGCGTAGATGTACCTTTGTGTACCAAAAAGTACCATTTGAAGAATTTTTTATCATCCCCTACTTGTCATGCCAACTACTCGGCTCTTCGTATGTGTTTGTTTTTATTTTCACTTGATTGTTTTCGTTTTTGTTTGTATGTGTTGGTATCGCGCCGATTCTGTTTCGGGAATTTTCTTCTTCTCCCACCGCAGTTGCTTCTTCTTCGTTTACTCCCTACCTTCTGCCTCCTCCTCGGCCACCTCTCTGGCAGTTTGTGTGAGTGATGGCGGGTACTTGTTGTTTTGTTTTTCTTGTCATTTCTCATTTATTCTAGCGCACCGGCAGAACAACGTGATTTTGCGAGAAGGGCAAGGTGGTGCTGGCATTATTTTTTAATGGTTTTTATATTGCTTTCATGTAGAATAATTATTAAGAAAATGTATTCATATGCATTACTTCTTACTATGTATTTTGTTTTATTATTTATTTACATATTCATATAAAAAGATTGACATAAGAATGCATGTATGTATGTAGGTAAAGAGCATATGAATTGGTAACTGTCAGCTTATGAGCATTTGTGGTTTTGCTGTTTTATATAACCATCTTACCTCTCTGAAAGTAATACCAAGTTTATGGTATGTACTAGTATGTACATAAAGAATACATTAAATGTTTTTTCTATTAAAATTGTTATGGTTAAAACAGCCGCCGGCGTCGTTGGCATCGCCGTCGTCGCCATTTATGTGGTTTTTGCAAACGCCAGACATAGACTTGTGAGACACTTCACTCCAAATATTGACATTTTGTTGATGGGTATCACTTGTTAAATCATTCTTTGAATAAAAGTGGGTGTGTGTGTGTGTGAGTGTTATTTTTGTCTGGGCTCATTGCCATATCTTTAGGAAATAGGTATATGCTAGCCTTTGTATATGATAAGCTTAGATAGGTATGTATGAAATAAAAAGCAATCAATAATTTCTTAAATGATACTAGAATTTGCTAGGCATTTGTCCTGCTTAACACTACACCCAAGAGAAGAAATTGATACCAAACGTGCTCATTTCAGTACTACACGGTATTAGGGGTAAAGCAACGCCGTATGGTAAAAAAGATGAAACATAGAATGATTGTTTTAATAACAAACTCTTATTAATTTTAGTACTAAACCTTATTGGTTTTAGAATCGAACCTTTATTGGTTTAGTACCAAACCTTCCCCAAAGTAAAGGGTACTAAATATACACTTTTCCAAAGGAAGGAGTACTAAAACTAACTTTTCCCAAAAGAAAGGTTACTAAAACTACTCTTTCCCAAGGGATAGGGTACTAAAACTACCGTTTCCCAAAGGAAAGGTTACTAAAATTACCCTTTCCCAAACGAAAGGGTACAAAACTACCCTTTCCCAAAGCAAAAAGTATGGTAAGAAAGATGAAACATAAATTGATTAGTACAGTTTTGTACTAGCCTTATTACCATAATGGTATTGGTTTCAGTACCAAACCTTTCCCAAAGGAAAGTCTACTAAAATTACCGTTTTCTAAAGAAATGCGTGCTATAATTACCTTTTTCTGAAGAAATTAATACCCTTTCCTTTAGAAAAGGGTAATTTTAGTACCAACAGCCAAATACAACCCTTCTCCAGAGGAAAGGGTATTAAAACTACCCTTTCACAAAGGAACGAGTTTTAAAACTACTCTTTCCCAAGGGAAACAATCTTTCCCAAAGGAAGGGTATTCAAATTACCTTTTCCCACAGAAAAAGGTATTTCAACTACCCTTTCCCAAAGAAAAGGGTAATAAAACTACCCTTTCCCATAGGAAAATCTATTTCCCAAAGGAGATGGTATTAAAACTACCCTTTCACAAAGGAAAGGGTAATAAAACTACCTCTTCCCAAATGAATGGGTATTAAATCTAGGCATTCCCAAAGGAAGCCCTATTAAAACTACACTTTCCCAAAGAAAGGGGTTATAAAAGTACCCTTTCTAAAGGAATGGGTATTAAAACTACTCTTTCCCAACGTAAAGGGTACTAAACTATAATTTTCATATAAGAAATGGTTTTAAAAGTACCCTTCCCCAAGGGAAAGGGTATTAAATCAAACCTTTTTGCAAGGAAAGGGTATTAGAACTACCCTTTCTCAAAGGATAGGGTGCTTAAACTACCCTTTCCCAAAGAAAAGGATATTAAAACTAATCTTTCCCAAAGAAAATGGTATTAAAACTATCCTTTCCCAAGGAAATGGTATTAAAACTGCCCATTTCCAACAGAAAGGGAGTTAAAAGTACCACTTCTCAAAGAAAAGGCATTAAAACTACCCTTTCCTTTGGGAAAGGGTATTAAAACTACCCCTTCCTTTGGGAAAGGGTGTTAAAACTACCCTTTTCCAAAGAAAAGTGTATTAAAATTACCTTTTCTCACAGGAAAGTGAATTAAATGTTCCCTTTCCCAAAGGATAGGGTATTAAAACTACACTTTTCTTTGGGAAAGGTATTAAAACAACCCTTTCCCAAAGGAAAGGGTATTAAAACTACCCTTTTCCAAAGGAAAGGGTTTCAAAACTACCCTTCCCTAAGAAAAGGGTATTAAAACTACCTTTTCCCAAAAAGAAAGGGTATTAAAACTACCCTTTCCCAAAGGAAAGGGTATAAAAACTAACCTTTACCAAAGGAAGGTGTATTGAAAATATTTCCCAAATGTCAGGGTATTAAAATTTTCCCAACGGAAAGGGTATTAAAGCAATCCTTTTCCATAATAAAGGATATTTAAGCCCTTTCCTTTGGGAAAGGGTGTTAAAACTTCCCAAAGAAAAAGTTACTTTGGGAAGGCTAGTCCTGTCTAGAACCTGTCTTGATGGATATGAAAACCTGAATAATCTATAATACTTCGCCAAACAGACAACAAAATTCCATTTCAATCAGAATCGCCCATTTATTTGCCTAAGAGTTTTGAATTGGAAATTAGTTTGGGAGCCTAAAAACACAAATTACCTTTACAACTTTGTTGTTGTTAATTAACAGACGGATGAAGATTTTCTAATTTATTCACAGAAAGAGCCTTTCCAAGAACTGGGGCAATTTTTCATTGTCTTTATCTCTATGTGATGATTGACATGGAAACAATTCCCTTACTTACCTTGAAACACCACTTCATTTCAAATATTTGTCCTCAATTTGAAAGCAGCAATAAAATAATCTTGTGTTCTTTTTTTGTATTTAGCTATTTGCGAAATTCTTTGTCTCTTGGGTTTCCCATTCTGATAATTTTTTCTATGTAGAAATTTATGACTTCTCGACTTAGAGCAAAAAAAGTGTATACAGGAAAAAAAACAAATGTTAGAATTCTTAAATAACTTATCATAGAATACACCTCCCTATCAACGCCAGCCACAAATTTAAATCGCCACCCACCGTATAAAAAAATGGTAAAATAAGCAAACCTCTCAAAAAATTGTATTTTCAGATGACCCAAATAATTCGTTTGCAAAAAAAGTTTAATTGTTGAAATAAATAAAAAAAAAACACAAAATACAAAAAAGCGATTGTGCTGATACTGGCGTATATGCATATAGGTAGGTGTTAATAACCTGCGAATAGCTTTTTTATACGTAAGAGCGTGTATGGTTTTTTCTCATATCCATCATTAATAATGTTGGTCTAGTTTTTGGATAATTTAACTTATTTAATATTGATGCATAAGCTGATAAAAAATTTTAAACATATATTAGAAAATTTTCATATAAATTTTCCAATATAGAATTTAATATTTCTTATGCAAATATTTTTTTGCTATTATTCGTAACATTTTATATATTGAGAAAGTTTTTTGTCATGACATAACTGATTTCATTTTTTATAATACAAATTGAATTACTAAACTCTTCCATGAATTTAATGGGAAAGGTTCTTCCCCAATAAAAGACTATTGAAGTGATAAGAAGAGAGTGTGTTGTTATAATTAGTTCTATGGAATCTATTTTTAAATGAAATATCTAATCAATTAGGGGCTTTTTTGCAGCTGAATGGGATTTTCTTTAGAAAATCTTCAATTCAGCCTGGCTGAATGGGATTTTCTTTAGAAAATCTTCAATTCAGCCTGGCTGAATGGGATTTTCTTTAGAAAATCTTCAATTCAGCCTGGCTGAATGGGATTTTCTTTAGAAAATCTTCAATTCAGCCTGGCTGAATGGGATTTTCTTTAGAAAATCTTCAATTCAGCCTGGCTGAATGGGATTTTCTTTAGAAAATCTTCAATTCAGCCTGGCTGAATGGGATTTTCTTTAGAAAATCTTCAATTCAGCCTGGCTGAATGGGATTTTCTTTAGAAAATCTTCAATTCAGCCTGGCTGAATGGGATTTTCTTTAGAAAATCTTCAATTCAGCCTGGCTGAATGGGATTTTCTTTAGAAAATCTTCAATTCAGCCTGGCTGAATGGGATTTTCTTTAGAAAATCTTCAATTCAGCCTGGCTGAATGGGATTTTCTTTAGAAAATCTTCAATTCAGCCTGGCTGAATGGGATTTTCTTTAGAAAATCTTCAATTCAGCCTGGCTGAATGGGATTTTCTTTAGAAAATCTTCAATTCAGCCTGGCTGAATGGGATTTTCTTTAGAAAATCTTCAATTCAGCCTGGCTGAATGGGATTTTCTTTAGAAAATCTTCAATTCAGCCTGGCTGAATGGGATTTTCTTTAGAAAATCTTCAACTCAGCCTGGCTGAATGGGATTTTCTTTAGAAAATCTTCAATTCAGCCTGGCTGAATGGGATTTTCTTTAGAAAATCTTCAATTCAGCCTGGCTGAATGGGATTTGCTTTAGAAAATCTTCAATTCAGCCTGGCTGAATGGGATTTGCTTTAGAAAATCTTCAATTCAGCCTGGCTGAATGGGATTTTCTTTAGAAAATCTTCAATTCAGCCTGGCTGAATGGGATTTTCTTAAGAAAATCTTCAATTCAGCCTGGCTGAATGGGATTTTCTTTAGAAAATCTTCAATTCAGCCTGGCTGAATGGGATTTTCTTTAGAAAATCTTCAATTCAGCCTGGCTGAATGGGATTTTCTTTAGAAAATCTTCAATTCAGCCTGGCTGAATGGGATTTTCTTTAGAAAATCTTCAATTCAGCCTGGCTGAATGGGATTTTCTTTAGAAAATCTTCAATTCAGCCTGGCTGAATGGGATTTTCTTTAGAAAATCTTCAATTCAGCCTGGCTGAATGGGATTTTCTTTAGAAAATCTTCAATTCAGCCTGGCTGAATGGGATTTTCTTTAGAAAATCTTCAATTCAGCCTGGCTGAATGGGATTTTCTTTAGAAAATCTTCAATTCAGCCTGGCTGAATGGGATTTTCTTTAGAAAATCTTCAATTTAGCCTGGCTGAATGGGATTTTCTTTAGAAAATCTTCAATTCAGCCTGGCTGAATGGGATTTTCTTTAGAAAATCTTCAATTCAGCCTGGATGAATGGGATTTTCTTTAGAAAATCTTCAATTCAGCCTGGCTGAATGGGATTTTCTTTAGAAAATCTTCAATTTAGCCTGGCTGAATGGGATTTTCTTTAGAAAATCTTCAATTTAGCCTGGCTGAATGGGATTTTCTTTAGAAAATCTTCAATTCAGCCTGGCTGAATGGGATTTTCTTTAGAAAATCATCAATTCAGCCTGGCTGAATGGGTTTTTCTTTAGAAAATCATCAATTCAGCCTGGCTGAATGGGTTTTTCTTTAGAAAATCTTGAATTCAGCCTGGCTAAACTAGTTCTGTTTTTCTCTTAGAATAAAGTTCACACAAATATGTGCTGTTTTCTTTTTGGTCCATTTTAATGCCTTTCATATTTTTACTTATATGGTTATGGATATGGTATGTCAATATTATCTTTAGATTCTTGTCTAATTATGGTAATTTTCCCGGTGGCAATATAGGCCACACCTTACTGCCACGTATGTTTCTATCCAAACACCTATTGCAGCTGCTGCAAATATGTATGATGGACCAAGACATTTGAAAAGATACTCTAGACAAGCATTTGGCATTAATCAGTTGCAAGATATAACAAAAACGCCAAGGAAAACCACTTTCAGACATGTTATTCTGTTCAAAACAAAACAATTATTATTGATTGCGGTGTATGTATGTGTGTGCATGTTTAATTACAGAAAGTAACGGTAGATTTGTATGATTTAAAGAAAATGTTTTCTTAGAACCTAGACCATTTGTTCTTAAACATATTGACTTGAAATACCAATGAATTGTTTCATTTGATAAACAAAATTAACATAAATGCAAAAGAGAAAAAAAACAACAATAACAATCATTATTTATAATTAATCTATGGTTGGCAAGACAATTGAGGGACACAACAATAGTTGGCGATTGATTGGACTTTGAAATGCTGCATTTGGAGGTGGAAAACAGAAAATCCGGAACCGGTGGGTTGCATTTATTTACATGTATGAAGGAATGGAATTTGGATTCTTAGAGAGTTTGTAGTTATGGAGAAAAACAGTTTCTAGAAAATTTATTGCACAGCCAAAATGTTAGAATTTCTATTTTCCTATAAAATTTGAGCAAAATTTTATTTTCATACAAAGTTGTCTTCATAATTTGATTTTCATAAAAAATCTCTTTGAAATTAATTTTTGGGGAAAAATTATTGGAAATACATATAATATTGGCTAAATATATCAAAATACCGTTTTTATGGAAAATTTCTTTTAATGTTTTAACTTTCTACAAAATTTCCTTCAATTCATTTTCCTGTTGCTCCCTACTCAGTTAATATCAGAAACTTGGTGGCAATATCTGTCTACCATTTACATTCTCAGCTGGCACTGGACTCTGAAATGACGTTTTAAACTAAACTATTAGCATAGTTTCAATAAAAATATGCAGACATTAGAAATAATCTTACAAAGGAACATAAAGTAGCAGTTTATGGAACACAACAAAATCATAGCCAGACTATGTTCCCATTTCCTATTTTCTAGTTTTTCTTTGCATCCAGACAAGGGCATATGCACTCAAACTGGAAATGAGTGGCGCTTTGGTCTATTGAGGTTAGATTAGGAAAATGGTTTGCCAACTATGGCCAGCTTAACAGTCCATAAACAAACAAACTGAACTTTAACGATTTTGTTTTGAATTTCACAATTGTTATTGTTTATAGAATTTATTTTCCGCAAACAAAAAATCCCCGTCAACATCAAGAAGAAGAAGAAAAAAACAACAGACAACAATAATAACAGCTATTAATAATAATTAAACTCACTGTCATATAAATTATTTTGCTTGGCTAAAAAACAAAACAAGAATAACACCAACAATGCAAAAAAAAAACAAAACAAAATAAAAAACAGGAGTGAATACGTAGGTAGGTAGGTAGAGACGTAAGTATCTACGTATTTCTCATAGGTATAGATACGTAAAAGTGTGCCACTTGTTGTTATTTTCATCAAAAAATATTCAAAACAAAAACACTTGAAATAAAAAGGGAACATAAACAAAATACGAGTATAAAAAAATACAAAACAAAACAAAATGCATATGTCAAAGGAAATAACTAAGAAATACTAGAAACAAATATCTATAGCAGCAAAATTGTCATAGGTAGTCATGCGTCAGTGAGAGTGAAGAAAGCAGCATTTTAAACCAAAGTTAATAGAGTGCAAGCTTAGCCTTTAACCTGTAAACAAAACAAAGTGTAAAGCTATTATACAACACCCATCCTTACTCGTTCTCTCCCTCTCTCTTTCTTTCACACTCTAACTCACCCCTTTCATGACGTAACTGTTTTAGGTACGTACATTAAAATACAAATCAATTGATGTGACTGACGTCTAGCAGACGACTACAACAAGAACAACAACACCAATGACAACGACGTGTACACGTGTTAATGAATAGTCATGGAATGGTGAAAACGCGCGAAAAAAAATTGCTTGATATTGATGTTATATATGCACACGTGGTTGCCATTAAATACTTAATATTACAATTGAAAAAATAATAGCCTGTAGAGGCATAGGTAAACACTTGCAGTGGGAGAGGTGAGAAATTAAGTTTTGGGTTTAAAATATTGTGATGATTGTTCAAAGCTCATAACTGGAAAAGTCTATAATGTAATGCCATGGTCTGGCCAAGTACTTTTGTGATATCAGGTGTATAGGTCTTAAAGGTGGGTATTAAGTTCATTCACCAGTGGAATTTTTCACAAAACGCTGTTTCCCTAATCGCAGAAGTTCAGTGAAGCCTACTCTCATATCGGACTTGGATATAAAAAAAGCGCTATTTACAAGGAAAATACTGTTTGGCAACTCTATCATATGTTACACCAGCAACATTTAGGAGTTGGTACTATATTCGTCTTTTTACGTGAACAACTGTCAAACTGCATATAAAAAACTGTAAATGAAAAATGAGTGAAAAATTAAAATGCTAATGGCTAATGATATAAAAGTAGCAATTAGTTACAATTAATCCTAGTGTAATATGATTTGTTATTCAACATTGCCAAATGTTCAAGTGCACAACAAAAAGAGTTTGGCAAGTTAGTGTGTTTTTTGTTCTTAAACCTAGTACTGACTTCGACTTTTCACACGAACAACTGTCAAAACGCACTATAAAAAAAATAGTGACGAAGATAATGCGAACAAATTCCGTACAAGTGGTACTGAGTTATATGAGCAAAATAGTAGCGACATGAATTTCGCTCAATTTTAATTGCAAACGTAATTAAATGCTAACGAAATGCGCCGAATCAACTCTGCTTCAGCACTTTTGTCTTTGTTGTGTGTTGTTGTTCGACTTTTGTTTGTGATCTGACAAAGACAAGAGTCCGTTGGATTTCACAATAATTTAATAGACATTTTCGCTGTACTAGGCTTTGGCATTGATAATTAGATTGTATCGGAATAGGGGGAGATAAGGCTTCCTTCTCTCTTAAGTTGAGTATTCCGTTCAGCTTTTCAAGCGAAATTCTGTCAAACTCCATATAAAAAACGTCGGCAAAACGTTAGCTAGAAATAGGAGGCAACGTAGTACTCTGCTTATAGTGAGGAAAATGACTAAAAAAACCAAAGTGGCAACACTTAAAACCATTGCCGGCATTATGTTTTATATGTTTTATTGGTTTCAATGGTCCGTTTTTCTTCAATTATTTGCGAAAAAAAAAAAATTAAATGGAGAAACATTTGAGTGCAGATGAAAAAAAAAACGTGTTTTGATATGGAAACAAAAACATTTGACTGCTGTCAAATTCCACTCGCGAAATGAAAGCAGTATAGAATACCAATCTTTACTGCGCTAAGGAATGTTAGAGGAATTATTGAGAATTATTGAAACAAAAGCATGCTCTACACCGTACTCAATCAATTTGACAAAGGCGTTGATGAAGATAAATGTCGTATCAGAAATCGCCATCCACCAGTTAAAGTGTTTTGAAAACAGCACAACATTTCCAAATTTTTATGAGTTCTTTGCTATGTTATTCTCTGAATTGAAAGCCTCCAATATGATCTCCAGCTGGAGTATATTCGAAAAAGCGCGAAAAGAAATTTTATTTTCATTAAGAAAATCTGAATTTTAATTTCTTTCAAAAGTAAACAAAAAAATCGAAAAAATATATATATTTCAATACATTTATTTTTAATTATTTTTTTCGAAAATGTTTATAAAATTTTTTGTATAATTCAAAATTTTTTTTAATTTCATAGAAATTTGATTTTTATATATAATTATTTTATTCAAGATTAAGTTCTTTCGTAATATCTGTCAAAATTTGAGGTTCAGAAAATATTTCATAAAAAACTCCAAATTTTTAGTAGAAAATTTCATAAAAATTGGTTTTTGTAGAAAATTTTTATCAAAGCTAGAAATTCATTGAAAAAATGTGTCAAAAATTTTTTTTAATATTTTTTATTATTAGTTTTTTTTTAACAAGTAAAAGCGTGATAAGTTCGGGGGGAATTCCGCTAAAAACTGTACCCTTAAACGGTTAGCTTAGGTTGAAAACAGGGTGCGCATATTAATATGGATGTACACCTAAGCCAGTAATCGGCTTGTTGTGCGCTCTAAATACTAAAAAAGTTATCTCGAAAAGAAAATCAAGGTTACCTTTATTAACTTATGTCATATGGGGATATCGGTACTTAAGGGGCCTATGTCATGATATTGACTCCTTCAAATATACCTTGGCACTGATGTTGTTAGTCATAAGATAGGATTTTGGGCCAAATCAGGTGAAAATTTTGGCTTTTAAGGGCTGAAGAAGTCAAATCCAGGAATCGGTTTATACGAGGACTATATCTGTTTACAGGTATATGAATACATATAAAATTATAATTTATTTCCGAAAATATCTAAGTTTCGCATATATTTTATATACATATGCATATATCTTTGTTTGCAATAAGATATCTTAAGTAAATATTATACTACTCCTAACAGTATGCAAGAAAATATATCATGATCCCTGCAATTGGTATCATTTATCACATGTTTCACCTTTTAAACAATTTGCACTGTTTTCGTCAATATTTTTCATAAAAAAATGTTCTGACATTTTTAAATTTTTTTTTTCATAATTGTTATAAGTTTACAACACTTTTCTAATTGTCACATAAAAAAAATGTTTCCCAAAAATTTCTATTAATTTTTATCATTTTCTTTATTATTTCGTATTAATTTTTACTATTTGCTAATTTTTATTTATACACTATTAAACTTTCAATGCATTTCCAAAAATATTTTAGCTTCGCGTATTAGATACATTTCATTATATGTTTATAAAAGTAAATATCATTCTGCTCCTAAAAGTATGCTACAAAATGTTTCATGATCTTTACAATTGTCTCATTCATCACATGTTTCACCTTTTACACAATGTGTGCAGTTTTCTTACATTATTTAAAACAATAAAGTAAATGCAAATTTATTTACATACATTCTTAAGATTACGTGGATAAGCTCAAAGTTTTCCAACAAAATTTAAGAAAAAATAAATTAATATCAAAAAAAATTCAAAGTTTACTTCTTATGTCATTAATTTTAGTGCTAATGAGCATTCAGAAAACCATTTCAAATGGGCACTCTTAGCATTTTTTTTGTATTTAATTATATGCAAATATTTGTTTTTGTTTTTTTAAACAAAAAATAAAAAAAAAAATTGCTAGTCATTATTTTCTACATGTGTTGAATGGAACAAAATTATACAATAGCTAACGGCGGGAAACGTTAGATTGATGATATAGTATATACAGATTTTTTTTCTTCAAAAATGCGGGGAGTTTTTTCTTTTCAATTAGAAATGTCCATAATGCTTGTTGGTGTTCAAGTGTTTGCACAAAATGTTTCAATTATATTTTTGGAATACAATATTACAAAATTGCAATTCATGATCATTGCGCAACTTTTTATTGTATTCATCGAGTATTATTTACTGATTCTATTAAGGCTACTATTTATATTTGCTTCTGTCCGTCTGAATTGTTAGGTGGCTAAAAAAACAGACTACAATGTTGTTAAGTAAATGTAATAGATATAGACATTATAATGTATGGATACATTGTAGAAATGTGTGTGGATATTTTCTACCAATATTTGTTCTTAAGGGTCAGTAACAATTATTTAGGGCAGTGAGGTTTAATTATTACCTTAATTTAAGTAGAAGTAGATTTATTATTTCATTTAGTAAATTTTAGTTAAAATTCTAGCATTTAAGGAAAGTTGATGTTTTATCTCGGAAAATGTTTATATAAACAGAAGTCGAAAACAAAAGTTGCAAGTCAATGTAGTGAAACCTTAAATACCTGAAATAGTATATAAAGAGTACATTGTACGAAACGAAAAACTATAGCTGAAAACCATTGATCATATTGATCATAAATCAATAAGTAAAAAATCGATCAAAACAAAAATCGATGAATCAAGAATCGATAAATCACAACTGAATTAATCATAAATCGATTATTAAAGTCGATAACTCCAAAATAAATAATGGTTAATAATATATAAGAAATCTGTAGACAAAAAATTTTAACAATTAAAAATCCGTTATTCAGTATGAGATGTAAATAATATATATAATAATAAATTATCAAACATTTTTTTGTGTCGGCATAAATGTAAACTCGAAGTCATAACCAATCTAGTTTTATAATATTTGGGAGCTTTTCAAACACCTTATTAACGCTGTTACAATAGAGAATTTAGTCCAAAAAAATCTATTTTCAACATGTACCGCTAAATAGGACGTTTTAGCGATATATACATTTTTGATACATGTAGAAAATTGTTTTTTTTGTACTAAATTCTCTATCGTTCTCTAACGTTTGATTTTTTAGCGATAAATAAATTTTCGAGAAATATAGAAAATCGTTTTTTGAGGAGAAAAAAGTTGCCAAATATAACAAAAAAAAAATAGGAACTATTTACCTTTTGAAGTAATGTGTTTTGTTAGAATTGATAAAATTTATACAAAACGTTTAATCTGTTTGTGCTGTAAAGAAAAAGTCGATTGTTTTGTTTCAAAATTTCAAACCCTGATAAAGATCACCGACTGTGGTCGAAATATTGGTAAAAAATACAAATAAAACAATTAAATAGAACACCAACATTTTGTAAATTGTTCGATGATCTCGAGCCAAACCAAGAAGATAAATTTATAAAATTCGTTTAACATTAGAAAATCGATTGAAATTGTCGAAAATCGATAATAACCCATAATCAAATCTATCTGCTTAACATAAATCTCATCGTCATTAAGTTCGACTCCGCACTTTGGAGAAAAAACAATTATCGTCTCGAAAAAAAAAACAAACAACAGTTGTGAAATTTAATGAACTTCGCCCTAACAGGCAAAAAACTTGAAAAAGTAAAGTTTAATAGTTTAGCTTAAAATCGGCATCCTCTTTACTGTTCATTCCAAATATTGGTCCTGTTTTAGTTTAGTACTACACAGCGTAAAAAAAAGTTTTATAGGCTTTTATCGTATGATATCGATAACTACACAGTTCAAAATTTTTAATGTTTTTTTACAGCTTTCAAAATAATATCTTCTTAATTTCAAGTTTATTATAATCCAAAATTATCGATAATCCATTTAATGTATCGAAAATCGATTACCATAATCGAATATCGATTCATTTGCAAAATCATTTAACATAACATTAACAAAAATCGTCGCTAATATTTATTCCAAATATTTCGGCTAACTTATTTTTGTACCACACAGTGCAAATAACATTTTATCAGCTGTTATCGGAAGATATCGATAAATATTAAGTTAAAAAAAAATTATATATATATATATATATATATATATATATTTTTTTTTATACTATACAGCTTCGAAATATGTAATATGCTTAAATTTCAAAGAAGAATCAATTTCATTTATCAAATATCGATTATTTTAAACTGATCCAAAATCGATATAATTTTCGATTTTTGATTATTTGCCAAGGCTAATAAAGTCAGTTTGAAGTCGTGAGAGAAATCATTGTACAAAATGTTTGCCTAATCGAATAACAATTGCGCCCTCTATAGGCGCTATGTGTCTTAAAGGATACATTCAGTGTCGGATTGCTTATTTTTGTTTAGTTTTGCAACAAATTTAACTTTTGCAATTGGAATCATCGGAAAAATAACAATCGATAATCAGTCGAAAAATTAAATATCGATAGTGCCATCGATATTTTGCCAGCTCTAGTCATATGACGTGTTATCGAACATTATCGAAAGTTCAAGTTAAAGTTTTATGTTTTTTAAAACAATTTCCTATATTTGCTATTCATTCTGGATAAGAAACCTGATTTATTTTGGTACTACAAAGTCCAAATGACATGTTATAGGCTGTTAACGCATGATATCGATAACAACAATATCGATAAAAACAAAATTGAATAAGATTTTTTTTTTTAATTATCCTTCCTGACTAATTTTTTTTCTATTTTTTGTTTCATTTCAATTTAGCCAAAACACAGCCAACAAAAAGGAACACAACCCAAACGGTAAGACCTCCATTGAGGTCCTGCCCTCTACTAAGGGCCAAGACTTTTTCCACAGAGAGGGCGTAGAGGAATTTATTTCCATTCGCCTCCCCTCACGCTATCCAAAGCAAAAGCAACAATTCATACCCCCTAAAGATTCACACATACAATGACAGAAAATCAAATATTTTCCATGTCGACTGAATTATTCGACTCCTCTTCCAATAGCAGCAATCCATTGAAATACGATTTGTATTCTTTGGGTACGACAGCATTGTTTGCCACTTTTGCCAATAACAGCAGCAGCGGTAGCAATAATCCGAACAATAACAGCAGCAGCGGCAACAACATCATTTCAAATCTCAGTAATACGGGCTTTGGATCAACATCGACATCCAATACCTCCTCGTCCCTGACATTGCCATTTTTCTCAACTATAGGCGCTGGCAGTCAACACAATAGCCACAGCAATAGTAGCAGCAACAACGGTGGTGTTGTTAGCGCTGGAGGCAGCGGCAGCGCAGGTGGTGTTGGTGGTGGAAGTAGCAATGTTATGCTGACAAATGCCATATCGATTCCAAGGAGTAATAATCCCAATCAATTGCATAACCCCTACTCGGATGAGATCTTGCATCATCCATCGTCGAGTCCTTTTTTAAGTCACATCTTGCAGTATCAACAACAATTGAATCTTGGTCAACAGGCCTCACCCCAGCAGCAGCAGCAGCAACAGCAACAACATTCATTGAACGGCACAACCACCACCACCAACATGATGTCCTCACAGCAACAACAACAGCAGCAGCAGCAACAACAACATTCTGCACAAAATACCCCACAAAACGGTGGAGGGGGTGGCCTTCTCACCGTCTCCATGGCCGATTACTCCGATTATGCCTTGGATGCTTTAGATGCTGCCTCTCTCTCGCCCACCCTTTTGCAGGATGTCAATCTAAGTGCTGCAGCAACTCAGAGTCTTACGCCCGGTCATAATTCAGCCACCTCGGTGACATCACCCTTCTATAATCACGATCCCTCCTCGCCCATGAGCATAAACAATAGCGGTGGTGGGGCCAATGTCAATGGCTTGAGCAGTTCCGGTGGGGCTGGATCTCTTAACGTTTCTTCGGCCAGCACTGACATTAATGGCGTAGTGACCTTTTTGTCCTCCTCCGCTACGGCTGACGATATTAGTCCCTCACTAATAATGTATGATGCTGTAGCCGCTACTGGTAATACCATGTGGAGCGATATAGGAAATGCCATAGGGGCCACCAAGAATGAGCCTTTCACCTTGGAAGATGACTATATATTTCCCATAGATAAGGCCGATATGAACTCTGCCGGTTTCGGAGATCTAGAGGGGGATACTTTCCTCGAGGAAATAGACCAATTTCTTCCTTCTGGAGGTCACGATGGTACAAATGGTTTTCTGTTTTCGCCTTCTTTACACTCAGCGGCGACACAACATGCCCATACCCCTTCGCCGGGAATGGGACCACCCATGGAACTGATGCAACAGCATCAGGGTCAACAACAACAACAGCAGCAACAACAACAACAACAACATTTGCAACAATTCACTCAATTGCATACGATGCAGGCATCGTCCTCAGTCGATAGTGGCAATGGCTCAGGTTCGTCCGGCTCGGGCTCTATGCTTCAGCAACAGCAGCAACAACAAAATCTTCAAAGTTCCTCCTCTAGTCCATATGAAATTTTTCACAGTACACCAAATAAACATCAAATGCACAATGCGAATACCTTTTCGCCCGGAAGTCAAGTAAGTGGAAATTTTACCCCGAGAAGGGATTTTTTTCTATTTCCTTTTTTAATTTTTTACTTTTTTCCTTAGCCTTCCCATTCACCTTTACAAATCAATTCCAATACACCGCCTCCACCACATGCCAATCGTCCACAGTTTCAGACCAAGCCCCGGAAAATGCAGGATATGATGAAAAATGACTTCTCCATATCGCCCGATCGTAATAACTCTTCAATTGGCCTCTTGGGACACTCGGTGCCCGCCGGCCATGGTCTGCTGATGACCCAAAATGCTGTCAGTCCCGGCAGCAGCGGATATGGCAGCGGCAGTGGTGGCAATGGTAACGGTGGTTCATCCTCCGGTGGAGCTGTGATAAGTAGAAATAGTGCTCGCAAACAATTCTATCAGAATATGGCTGCCAATGATATGTCAACGATATCAAGGCTCTCCTCATCGGCGCCCACGCATTTGGGTCTGGAGCACATATGGACTCGCCGCGAACCGAGACAGCATTTACTTTCGACCGGCTCTTTGGCAGAGGCAGAATCCTTTTCCTCTTTGAGCACCGCCAGTGTACTGTCGCCCGATGGCCATGATTATTCCCAGGAGGATGATGATGATGACAATTCTACCGACTACAACAGTGATAACTATGATGATCTATCAAGTGACAATGGTTCAGATAATGATGATGATACCACAACGATACGGGCTCGTTCCAATTCGAATAGCAGCAGCCAAATGTCTTCGTCCAAGGGTAAGGAACGTTTCTTCTGGCAGTATAATGTTCAAGCCAAGGGACCCAAGGGTAAACGTTTGGTGTTTCAATCGAAACTAGAGGATCCCCATGTTTTGAATGAGGTCACAGATCCGGTATTTAGTCCAAATTGTTCTGTAAGAGGCATAAAGGTGTACAAGGTAATTGATGATCGTACTAAAAATCTTTGCAAGTTTTAAGAATTTGTTTTTAATTTTTTCCATTTCTCTGTCGTTCTCTCCCCCAACAGCATAGTGGCAAGGCTCGCAAAGGTGATGGCAATGATCTTACCCCCAATCCCCGAAAATTGAATAACATAGGCAAGGAATTGGATCGTTTAAGTCGCACTATCAACGATATGACCCCAGTCTCAGAACTGCCCTTCAATTCTAGACCCAAGTCACGCAAAGAGAAAAACAAATTGGCTTCACGTGCTTGTCGTTTGAAGAAAAAGGCCCAGCATGAGGCTAACAAAATTAAGTTGTATGGCTTGGAAATTGAACACAGTAAGTCTAGGTTGGCGTTTTGCTTGAAAATGGTATGATGTTAATATTTTTTGGTTTTTTTTTCAGAACGTCTATTGAATGCTATTAGTGATATCAAACAGAATTTAGCTATTAAATATAGTAAACAAAATGCGGGTGAAAATACCGAAGAAATGGATCATCAAATTGAGAGAATCTATAAACATGCCATAGGTAAGTCAATTGTGTGTTAATACTGTGCCGTCCACCTTACGCACTTTGTAAATTGCCCATTCATTCGTGTAGCATGACCGACAATCCTTGATTGTGCGGATGGCAAAATTGTCATCATAACCGAAGCCTCCTCCGTTTTAGTTAGTTCTTTATCGTTGTCCGTTTTTTCCACTGTGGTATAACCTGTTCTTCTTTTCTATCCACTTTCCTATCGCCTTAAGTCTCATACTCATAGCGCCAGTGGCGTTTAATACCCAACCTATAGAAATTTTCGATATTTAGGTCGCTCTTAAATATGGCACTTTCAAATCGATTTCATAGACGTTATCGAATATCGATCAGTTGCCCAGTCGTAGCCCAGTAGCTCAAACCCCATGGTATGTGCACTAAACATAGCTCAAACACCATGATATGTGTACAAAACATAGCGAAAATTTTATAATTCATACGGGCTATTGTGAATGCAACCATGTTCAGTGTAAGCTGGACAACCATGTTTGGCGCATTGTTGTACATGATATTTTGGTCGTTTTATGAACCAGTCTAGCGGATTCGCTAACCTGTGGGTATGTAAAACGCTCTTCCCGCTAAATGCTTTGAACTTTGTACAACAAAACAAACGAATTAAGTCATTTTAATTTGAAATAAATGTTTCTCGGGGTTCATTAATGTGATATTATTAAAACACTTAACAATTTTTGCATTTCACAACGTTAAATCATTGAATAAATATGTTGCGTTGTTCCTCTTTTAGTTTTGTCATTCACTTTGAATGATGACACTAATAGGGGATAACATTTTTCTCCATACAAACTAAACGAGAAAATTCGCGTAATGGGTAAATGAAACACGACAATTATTTCTTGCATTGTAACTGTATACATGGTCACCCCGGTAACCGATTCCCACCAGAGGTTTGGTTTATCGCTACTGTGGTAGCAAAAAGGACTAAAACAATTTTAAATGAGTCTGTTTAGAAAATATACTCTTTCATATATATCTTTCATCCGATATGGACTTTAAAGGCTGTACAAGCCACAATTTTCGCCCCATCTTTACAAATTTTGGCATGAGGTGCTTTATGTGGTGTCTCCGTATGTGTGCAAAATTTCATAAAAATCGGTTCAGATTTAGATATACCTCCCATAAATATCTTTCATCCGATTTGGACTTTAAAGGCTGTAGTAGGCACATTTTTGGCCCGATTTCTACAAAATTTAGCGTGAATTGTTTTATTTAAAGTCCCAATGCGAGTGCAAAGTTTCATATAAATTAGTCTAGAATAAGACATAGCTTCCATTTAAATCTTTTGTTCGATATGTTCTTTTAAAGCTGTGAAAGCCACTATTTTAGTTCGATCTTAACAAGCTATTGTATGAGGTTTTTTATTTGGCGTCTTAATACGTGTGCAAAATTTCATAAAATTTGGTTTAGATTTGAATATAGGTCCCCGATATATCTTTCATGTGAAATAGACTTTAGCCTGTAGAAACCACAATTTTCATATGATTTTGCATGAGACGTTTTATTTGACGTTTGACGTTCGTGCGCAGAATTTTCGTTAAATTAGCTCTAATGTATATATTTCTTCCGATATGGACTTTTAAGGCAGTAAAAACCACAATTTTAGTCACATCTTTACAATATAGTGCGTAAGATGTTCTATTTGACGTTCCAGTATGTGTCATCAAAATTGGCACAGGTTTCGATATAACTCCCATATAATCTTTTATCCGATATGGCCTTTAAAGGATGTGGAAATCCAAATTTGTTGTCCTATAGTAGGAAAATCTTACAAGGTTCTAATTGATATTTCAATAGGTATCCAAATTAAAGTCTGACTAGATGTCGAGATAAGTTTATAAAAAGTACTACGTACACCAGGCGGCGTAGGGTATTATATTGTCGGCTTCGCCCGACTTTTGCCTTTCCTAACTGGTTATGTTTTCATTTGCTGTGAATGTTTATAAACACTATACGCTTACAAAACATTGCTTTCTTGCTATCTATCTGTTAAAGCTATGTTGCATATTCACTATTGTGAATGATTCATACAGATGATTATGTTCAAACAAAACTTAATTTTTTTTTATTAATTTTAATTTACCTCCTGCCATTTTTCTGTGTTTATTCATATTTATGTATTAACTATATGTTGCTAAACTATACTTATTGCTTTCGCTTTTCTTACAGGTGGTTTGGCTATAGCTGGCGGTACCACAGACTTTGTGAATAAGGTTTTGGTAAATGTTAAAAATGGCCAACCAAGCGGTGGCTTGGAAGAGCTTAGAAATACCTAAAAAATTAAAGAAGAGAAAATCAACCATCATCTATCGCCAACTTATTTAAAACCTTAAGACATTTCACAAACTCCACAAAAAACCTAAATTCTCCTCCCTCAACCCACTACTACCTACTAAACATGAAATTCTCAAAACAAAGGAAATTCTGCGCCGTCGCCAGCACCCCCGCTTGCTCCATTACTCCGTTGCAACATGATATAAGAGGCATATAATAATAAACAAATTGGTTACTCTACAAGTAAGGAATAGATCCACATTTTATTTTGTAAAATGCTACCAGTTTTACCTGTTTTTTTTTTTGCTCTAAACAAAAAATAGTTTTTGTGTTATTACTATTTTTATTATTATTTTATTTTCTTAAGTTTAGGCATTTGTTTTTTTAAGTTTGCAAAGTTAAGTTTACAACTGTACCATATATACATATAAAATAATTGTTTTTGAACTTTTCAACTAAATGTTTAAATTACAATATTCTATTATTTTATATAATTACATATATATGTAAAAAACTGTTGTAGAGCAAAACCTTTTTACATATAAACAAAATAAAAGAAATGTAATATGTTTTGTTAAAGTTTTCTCATAACGCCCTATATTTTTCTTGTTTGCTATGTTTTAAAACAATTTTTTTTTCTCTAGACTACTTGTGAAAGTTGAAAACAAACAAACAGAATTGTGAGCAAAAGTTAAAACTTGAAAAACATCTTTTATTTAGAATATAAGTTGATAAAATGTTAAGAAGGAAGGAAGAACAAGAAAACAAAAAACAACACACTGAGAGCAGAAAAAAGTTATAAATTTAAGAAAAGAAAAAGAAGAGAAACTAATGAAGTAATGAAGAAATAATGCTAAAAAATTACGCACTAAATGTTATATATACTATATATACATATACTTTACATATATTTACATACACATAACAAAAAAAAAACATAAAATACATACTATATATATATATTTATAAACAAATGAAAAAAAAAAATCAATTATAAAACAACAAACGAATGAAAGCATGTATATATACATACAACATATGTAAAGAAATACCAGAAAAAATACTTATATGAATTTCTATATACATACTTATATTTCTATATATAAGGGTGAAAAACAAAAACAACACACAACAACATCTTGTTTAAAATACCCTATGGTTTATACAAATTATCTATGTAAATGTTTATAAAGTTACCACCCCAAGGACCTTCCCCTACTATCCCCCCTCCACTCTACAACAAGTTGTTAGTAACTGTAAGCCGAAGAAGTAGAAGAAAAAAATCTATAAAATACATACATAATATTTTTTTACAAGGTGATATATTTTTAATTATTTTTATTATTATGTTTATTATTAATTATTATTACTATGTGTATATATTGTCTACCAATGTGGCAATGTTAATATACTTTCTCTTTTTTCATTTACTTGATTACTCTTCTTTGTAATACGAAAACAAAAACCTATATTAAATTTATTCTATGCTCTAGAGTTTCTGTTTTTTTTTTTTTTTTTTTTTTTGCTAAGGAAATTATTTTGTCTGTAGAATTTTCTTATTTTTAATTCTCTTTTCTTTTGAAATACACCATACACACACAAACAAAACAACAACCACCATTTATTTTTCTAAATAATAAACAACAAACAAAAAGAAAAAAACCATAAAACCAATTTTAGTTGTTTTTATTTTGTTTGAATTTTCATTTCGTACTGAATTGAAATTAATTTTGTCTTCATTTTTTATTTATAGAGTTTGAAGGTTTGACCCCGTTCTAATAAGCAAGCCCATTATTTAATTAAGCAACCCTGTTTTTTCCATTTACGAAATTCATTCACAGAGCAGCAATAAGGCAATAAGATTTATGGCGTTCTCATTTATTGGCATGGTTGCCAATACAGTTATGTCCAAACATTAACTAAAAGAAGTAGCTTTGTTAAATGCCAACGAACCCACGCAAAGTGGCTAGGTGTACGTATGCGCGGCTGGTTGTTTTTCCCATACCCGCGTGCATAGATTTGGTATTTTCAACTACCGCCATGCCCGTTTCAAGGCAATAATTGCCGTGTTTTATTTTAGTACTATATTCTGCAAATCGCGATTAATCGTTTCTTATTATCTGTTATGGCATGTTACCAATAATTTACCAGTACAACTTTACACTGATATAGTATCCAGAATCTCTGACTTGCACCGGATACTGACTCTGACTAAAATAAAACACAGCAAATAATGTTTTAAAAACTGAATACATTTATTGCAAACATCTGGGTGGTATCTACAATAATTATCTGTATTATTCATTCACAATAGTTTATGTATATGCAACAAAGCTTTGGCAGATGGGGTGAGAGCAATGTTTTGTAAGCATATAGTAGGTATAAACAGTCCGGTATATGCAGATTAACGTGATGAGCTTCGCCAAATCAACTCTGGCCATAGACAGTGGAAAAGAGTAGATGATCCGCCGACGCAAGGCTGCCAGTTGCAACGAATAGAAATAAACGAGAAAATTCGAGCAATAGAATAGTTGTGAATGGACAAAGAAGGTGTTGTGAATGGACGAAAAAGATGATTTAGCCACAATTAAACCAAATTTTTATTTTTGTTTTTTATTTGAATTACAAATTATATTTACAAAACATACTTATGCTTTGCTGTTTGCTTTTTTTTTGGTAATTTACAACATGTTCTTGTGTTTTTTCATTTCCTTCTTCTCTCTTCTCAAAAAGCAAAAGAAAACGTCAGATTTCTATTCGTTGCAATTCATAGTAATTTTTTGCTGATAATTTTTTCTACTGTTTGTCTGCAGTCACAATTAGCATAAATTAACTTCACCAAGAGATTAGACAGTTAGTCAATGTACACAGGCCAAAAAATTGGTTAGAGCATATTGGAAGCTTCAATACAAGCATAACTACCAAATAAACTGTGGTCGAAAATTAAATCTTTGAACAACCCGCCGAGATAACATACTAGGAAAGATGAGCTGCCCATTTTGGTACACTATTTGTTAAGCACCCATTGAGTGACAAGGCGAAATATAGCATTCCGAAAGACAGGAAACTCTCAAGTCGGCGCTGAACCATGACTGTTCAAAGCAGAAGTTATATGCTGGGCCAAGCCATTAAAGGACTGATGGAATATATATGCTAATACTAGGAGAATTAGGTGTCAAATACTTCATAGATGCCCTCAATCTAGCTATCTCTAGCCTCTAATGGAAAATGGGTCGGATGGCCCCTGTTCTCAAACCAGGAAAACATAAGGTGTAAGGAGAACCATACAAACTTATCTCTATCCCATCCCCGGAAGCAAAGACACTTCGTTCCTACTACCTACTATCACCATCGTCGATTCAGGAAGATGCACGACACACACATATCAAACACGGTTTTAACATAACAAAGGTCCTGCGAACGAACAGTTTTCTTGACAGACTTTAATGGCATCATCAAGTCTGATATCTCGTACTGGACGAAAAGGTGGATTGCAAACTACTTGTGCGGACGTTAGTCATATTTAGACTATGTATAAGCCCCGAAGAGTTAAACAGGGAGTTCCTCTAGGAAATATTCTCTCACCGATTCTGTTCAACGTCTACCTTCTCTATTGGGGTAGAGATATTACATATGCGGTTGACTGTGAATGGGAATAATATCGATGAACAGTGGAACCGTAACAAACATTTATCTACAACTTCAAAATATCGTCCGCTACACCATATACTAGCTGGTCGAAAGAGGTCTCAATATGTCTTAAATAAATCCCCCCAAGATCCGAAGAGTGACCCTGAACAACCTCTTTTTGTCATCAAACCATGCTACTGCACTAAGCGATAAGGCAAGACAAATTCAACACTTGTGGGTGTGGTGACTGATAAGACAGAAGAAAAGTGAAGAAGAATCGATGTGTATACTTGAAACGTGTGGCTACAAAAACAACAGCGCTTGTGGCATGGACAAAGGCCCAGTAATGAATTATGCAGCGTAATCGTGGACCGCAAGAGTGAAATACGCTGTAGAGAAATTAACAGACCCGTCAAAACGCAGCCCTAAGAACCATCACGAGTTGTATAAAGATGAGAAACATCGACTATTTACACAAAGAGTACAAAATTCCAAAAGTTAAAGATCATAGTGAATTTCACTCGTAACAATATCTTTTGAGCTGATTTCCCGAATTTCCAACTCACTAAGCTAGAATCCCATTTAAAATCTGTCAGAAGGTGTAGCTGGGTGTGGAGAGACACGATCCAACAACACATTATCGATCCATCTAACAACCTACTCCTACTGAACGGACCAATCCCATGGCAGCCTGCGGTTCGTATAACAGGAGTCCTTCTTCGGTAAGGTTTGCCGTTTCAGTGTTCAAAACCCTGCTATAACAATAACTGAATGGACTGCAAGAGTTAGATTTGAAGACGGTAGCCGGGGCCATCGATTCTTGATAGAAAAATGTCTCATCCGACTCTTTGCAAAGCTGCCAATTGCAGCGAAAAAAAATGAACGAGAAAATTTGAGCGAGCCACATCACAATTGTGAATGGACAATTATGTTGTGAATGAAGAAAAAGATGTTGAAGCCACAATTACACAACCTAACCTAATTTACTTGTGTTTTTCAACGTTTTTGTGTTCTCTCATTTCTCTGCAGAAACAAACAAAAAATACGTCAGATTTCTATTCGTTGCTACTCACAGCAATTTTTTTTTGACTACGGCGAGCTATCTATTCGTTACAATATGGCGCGTTGCAAGGGGCCGGATGAGACATCTATTCTATCATGAGTCTCAGCTACATCTTGCGGATGTAGCTTTGGATTTAGCTTGTGCGAATATGAACGAATAACTTGTTTTTTTAATACCTTTTTTTTAGCAGATTAATCTTGTCCAAAGGCTGCAAATACAGTCCGCGTTGATCGACTCATGATATCGATGTTGATAGGCGAGCATCATGCGTTATTTGATGAATAGTGAGAGAGTTCTATTCACAATTGCAATATAGGCCCGACAGCTGTGAGATTTAAGCACATAACTATTGTGATTAGCTCTTTTGCAGGCACGAAAATAACTCACGAGTACGTGAACGAGTAAGGCCGTTCGAAAAAATAGAGAGTATTTACTTTAATTAAGGAACAAATGGAGTTTTTGTGGAAAATGCAGTGCAATTCCTTAATTAACTTCCACATACGTATCATTTTACATACTTTTTTTTATAATTGACAAATATTTTTTTATGGTTTGAAAATAATTAACTAAATTTTTTTCCTTAATTTTTCTTTTGCGCTTAATTTTTTAATTTTTATTAGAACATTAAATTTTGGGTTTCCTTGTAAAAGGCACAACAGAAATATTTCAACGCAAAAGGTTTCAAATAATATTTTCTATAAACAACTTAAACAAAGAAATTTTTACAAATTAAGCTAAAAATTAACCAAAAATTTATATATAAAAATTCGTAAAAATCCATCAAAAAATTATTCTTAAGATTAGATAAGGAAATGAAATAATAGCTTAAGGAACAAACATATATTTTGTAAATTTATAAACAAAAAAAATTGTTTATGACCACCCTTGTTTTAAATTTTAAATTTTTTCAATGTTTTTTATTTTATTTTTTTTTTCATTTCTATATTATCTTAGGTATTAACTTGTGCAACGGATTGTGTTCATTTTTTTCTTAAAAACTAAAATTCTTATTTAATAAAAATTTATGTTGCCCTTGTAGTTTTGGCTTCTTTAGTCCATTTAGTTCAAAAACAAAGTTTCCTATTTCTAAGTTTTAACCAGACGGGAACTTGGTAAAATATAAGATTTGAGTTATTTTTAAAGCTAAGAATTAAAAATGAAATATAAGCAACTTTTAAGTATGATGTGATGTTTGGCAAAGTTTGAAACTTGTAAAGAAGGAAAGTAAAATTCATGGAAACTTGATATTGATAACATAAATGTGATGGCGTGTGTTTGAAAAACAACAGATTTTTCAAATCAAATCTTTAAATAAAAACCAAGAAATGTGCAATAAAAAAATTAAAAGAAAGAAATATAACAACAAAAATACATTTCTTCATAACGTATTAATTAAGTTTTTTTTGTAGGTTAGGTTTTGCATAACAAATTGTATCAGCACCATAAATAAAGAAGATGGAAAAGAAGAAAGAAAATTAATAAAAAAACAAACGAGAAATGAAAAGATAAAAGTATAAAATGGCTACGAAAAAAGTCAAACAAAGAAGATGGAGCAAAAGAAATACAAGAAAAGAATAAAACTAAATGTGCAACAAAAAAATAAGGAAAATTAAAATAAATTACAACAAAATGAAAAATAACGGTTAAAAATTTTATAAATATATTTTTATTTTAATTATTTAATTAATTATTTTAATTATTTTAATTTAATACTTTTATTTAAAAATTTTAGATTTCTAAAAAAAAAATCTTTTGGTGTTAATGTGAAATGTTATTTTTTCACAAGAAATGTTTTTAGTTTTTTTATGCATTAAAGTAATCTAATTCGGTCCATAACCTGATATAATTCTCATATAAACCAATTTCCCGATTGCAAAGGAATATAGGGTTACGCCGAAATTTTTCACAATTACTTTTATTATGTTCTCCATCATCCAAGATTCGACCAGGTTCGATTCGTTCAATAAAGAGCTACATAATTAACAATAGAGAGATTTGGAACGATTTTACTCGTTCACGTATGCGGTAATTCGGCTCATGCTCTTTCACTAAAAAAATACCTAATTCACAATTGAGATATTTCGAACGGTTTTACACATTCACGTATGCGGTAATTCGGCCGCATATAGTGCTGACAACAGATATTCTACATAAACGTGGTGCCGAATTACTGCATACGTAAACGAGTAAAATCATTCGAAATATCTCTATTGTGAATTATGTATTTCTCCATTGAACGTGAATTTTTGAAATGTAAGAACGCGAATGTTGAAATCGATCTTAATTTAAAAACAAACGATATATTACAATGGCTCTACAAGTGTTATAACGTCCATTATAATCGAGATGATATTTCATTTGATACGAAAGGGCACTCGATCACGCATGCGGTAATTCGGCCCCATCATTGATAATTTATCCAGAACTTCGTTGAAGATTCGACCAGGTTCAATTCGTTCAATAAAGAGAAACATAATTAACAATAGAGAGATTTAGAACGATTTTACTCGTTCACGTATGCGGTAATTCGGCTCATGTTCTTTCACTAAAAAAATACATAATTCACAATTAAGATATTTCGAACGGTTTCACACAATCACGTATGCGGTAATTCGGTCGTATATAGTGCTGACAACAGATATTCTACATAAACGTGGGGCCAAATTACTGCATACGTAAACGAGTAAAATCATTCGAAATCTCTCTATTGTGAATTATGTATTTCTCCATTGAACGTGAATTTTTGAAATGTAAGAACGCGAATGTTTACATCGATCTTAATTTATAACAAATGCTATGTTACAATGGCTCTACAAGTTTTATAACGTCCATTAAAATCGAGATGATATTTCATTTAATACAAAATGGCACTCGATCAAGCATGCGGTAATTCGGCCCCAGCATCGATAATTTATCCAGAACTTCGTTGTCCTGGATAGATGACATTTTCATACAAATTTCATTGCACTGCACTATATAGTACTAAAATAAAATGCAACTACTATCAATAAATCATTTTTAAAAATATTTGTTTCGAGGAATATTGTTGTTACTTTCGAGCCACTTGGTTTGCTGGGATATTGGGAGATTTACACTAAATTTATTTTTATTTTATTAATTTATATTAATAATTTTTTTTTAATAATTTTTTGTTAGTTTTTCTTATTATTTTGAATCAAAAGTCCCTTTTAAAAAACGAATAAGAATCATAAATAAATATAGCACGCAAGTTCCTGGACGAAATTAAATGTACAATGAATATTTAGAAAGTAAATTTATTCAAAAAAACATAAATTTGGTGTGATGGAAATAAAATTTGAACAAAAATAAAGTAAAAATTATTTAAGAAATGTATTTATAGGAAACTAAAAATAAGAATAAGAGAAAGTTAATCTATATGCATATAAGGCAATTTGGATGGAGAACTACTTGTGTATATTTCTGCAGTAAATGTCATTGGTGTGGGATCATCATATTTATAAACACAAGACAATGTCATGTTGATGGATATGTCATGTAACCATGTTATCATTGGTGTGGAAGAAGAATACACTTAATATATGTATTCTCATCATATACATACGTATTATGATTATTATTATCTAAATAAATATTGACCAAAAGTTATTTAAATAATTTAAGAAAAAATGTCAAAATAAGAAAAACTACAATAAGTCAAAATAAAAGCTGAATGACCTGAGGACACAATTTAAATTTATCAAAAATATAAGAAGAAAAAACATAATGAATTATGCAAAGTGTAAAAAACCATTGTAAAAAATTTAATATTTTTTATAAATGTGTTTCAATGTGCTTTATAAGAATGTGCTTCAAAATATAAAACAAAGATTATATACAAAATATTAACAAATAACACATTTCGTACCTACATACGCTCATATTTTGCATCATCTGTCAAACATTTAGGTTGATTTCGAAAATGAGAAACACTGAGCAACAGCCATGACATAATTACCAGGTAGTATACCGTCAAAAGGTGAGTGGAAATGGAAAGTGCGCTATCTGTCAACGAGTTTTGGTTGTGTGCATGTGTGTATTATGGTTAAGAACCATAACACAAACAACGAAAAATTGCACGAACTAGTAAAATACACAAAATCAGAGTTTTTTACTGATTTTTACAGATATTGCACTCACTATTTTTTTGTTGGGCAACTGCCACTACCTGCAAATGAATATATATTGGCAATAGCCATCAATAATCAGAAAGACATTCTAGATTTTCTGGATTTCTCCAAAGGAAAAAAGGATAACAAAAATGTTTTAATTCATTTTCGTTCCTTTATAATTTGAAAATTTCTCTTAAGAACCTTTCAAACAATTTTGTATAGTCTTATTCCAAATTATTTACGATAAGCATTTGAAATTTATAATTTTTTCTGGCTTTAGATTTGGATTAAGTACAAAAAGACTAACTTAATATTAAAAAAAAAAAATAGAAATCGAAGAAAATACAAAGAACAAACAATTTGGAAATAATACTACCTCAAAACAAGGATAACAACAAAAACAGAAAATTATATTAAAAATTTTAAATACAAAAAAAAGACAAATAACCCCCATCCAGCATTCACAATAAATTATAAAACAATAAAGGGAAATAAAATAATTATTGTTTTATGAATATACATACACACACATATATATATATTTTTAAATGTGATAATTTTGTTAATTTTTTCAAAAAAGAAACAAACCAAAACCTTTCATACAAATAGCAACAGAAACCACAAATAAGGAAATGAAAATCAAAAACTTCAAAATCGCGCGCTAAACACAACAAAAATAATAAATATTACCAAAAAAAATTAATTAATCTTTTATAAAAATAAAAAAATAAACAAAAACATTCAATAGAAACTACAAAAAAACACAAAAACGAAATCAATATTAAACTGTGTTGCAAAATTTTAAATTTAAATATTTTTAAGCAAAAACAAATTCATATATAAACTACATTCATAAGCAAATAAATTTATCATATATCATATAGAAATCATATACACTCACACATACATACGTACATGCATACAAATATTATTCACTCAAAATTATTTTTTAAGCAGAAAAATCACAAATTTAATGAAAGTTCAAATAAACGCCGTTGATTAACGCCGTCATTTGTAAGAAAGTCCATAAACAATTTTTATGATATGAAAAACCCATTAATAAAAAAGGCTAACAACTGGTATACGAAGTTTTAGTTTGAAATTTTCTTTAAAAATGGTACAAAAATGAAGTAGAGCAAGGGTAAGTAGACAAAAACATGTAAAAGGGGCGAATCTTATATACTCTCCACTATGGATCGCATTTGTCAAGCCCATTTCTCTTTATCGGCAAACCAGGATTAACTAATAGAAGGTTAGGTCACTTGCGAAAACATAAAGTGTTAGGCCTATCATTGAGGATGTCAAATATACCGATTGAAAATGTCATAAAATAGGAGAAAACGGAAACAAAGAATGAATGCAAGGCGGATTTATAAAGGTGGTCTCGGGCGAACAGCTGTTAACATCCGGCCAAGTTTGACAGTATTAAGATGTCTGATTTTTGTTTGCATTCTCTTTCTTGTCGTCTTCTTTCTCGCATATTCTCTGCTAACGTACGCACATGTAAACATTTGTGTGCGTGTACAAATTTCTTTGAGTGTGTTGGCAGAACGTCGATCAGCTTGATGTCAAGATGGCAGATTGCACCATTTGATTTGTGGCTGTGCGAGCGAGACCGCCTTCTTAAATACATCTTGACATAGGCCAAGACATATTAACACAGGTAGTGTACAGCAGATAGCTGAGTACAATTTTTTCTCACAAAGTGCACACTCTGACAACGAGTTTTGGTTGAGTCTGTACATTATAAGCAGTGTTTTATTTTAGTACTATTAAGTGCAGTGCAATGAAATTTGTAAGAAAATGACATCTATCTAGGACAACGAAGTTCTGGATAAATTACCAGTGCAGGCTAAACTTGGGTCTTCTGTTCAAATTTTCAAGCGGAATGTTGTCAAACTCCATATAAAAAAAGCATTGGCTTAAAATAGGCGGAAAAGTAGTACTCCGCTTTGGGTGAGGGATATGGCAAAAAACTATTATAGTGGTAACACTTAAAACTATTGCCGGGATCATTTATGTTTGTTTTATTGGTTTCAGTGGTTCTTTTTTCTTTATTTATTTGAGAAAATACATATTGTAAAATAGAGAAAACAAAAAGTGCATATAAGGAAGTGTGTTTCCATATGGAAACAAAAACACTTGACTGCTGTCAAATTTCGGTCGTGAAACAAAAATTTCAGCTGCTAATCCGAAAGCAGAATATAATACAAATCATGACATAATTACCAGGTAGTGTACCGTAAGCAGCTGAGTGCACTTTTTTTTCGCGAAGTGCACTATCTGTCTGCACCATTAAGCCAAAAATAAATAATTTTGCGAATTTAGTATACAGTATTGATGATTATGGCAAAAAATTTGGTTGATTGCAAGTTCAAAAAAACAGCTCAAAATCGCATAATTGATTTTCTATCATTGCTGTACAATGATAGAAAAATAACGGTACTTTGCCAATACCGCCTGGTATTATTTTGTTTGCGTCATTGACAAAGATTTTTAATACCATTCGGTATTAATTCAATACCAGGCAAAGGAGGCTATTAAGAATTGTTGGCATCACATTTGTATTTTTGTCATCGAGCCATTATAAAATATTTGTTAAACAAAGAAAGAAAATGTTTTAATACAATTTGAGTGCATAAAAACCTGTTCAAATACTAGATAGCGGTGAAAATGGAAATAGTTCAAATTCTAAGGATATTCTACATCAGAAACATGATAGTCCATTGTGTGAAAAACGTTTCTGTATTGGTGTATTCATATGAAAATCACTTCTAGCAATCAAAGGATATGGTGGAATCAATTGCTAAATATAAAGAATTGAGTTTGGTCGCGGTGTAACATTACTTATTGTAATTAATAACATAAATAATCGAAATAAAATTAGATTAATATTATTTTCAATAGTTTTTTTTTGGTTCATTAGGGGGTGGAAAAATCAATAACGATTTGGCACTAAAACCAATAATGGTCTGATGCTAAAACCAATAACAGATTGGTGTTAAAACCAATACCAGTTGGGTAATAAGGCTAGTACCAAATGGTACTAATTATTTCATGTTTCATCCATATCATCCGGTATTGTTTTTGTACCATACGGTGTTGTTTTACTATCAATACCGCATGGTATTGAAATGAGCACATTTGGTATCACCTTTTCTCTGGGTGTAACTTCCTTAGTTTAGCCTATTTTTAAATTTTTCAAACACCTTTGGATTCGTAAAGATAATCTCTTGCCGTAGTGCTGCTGGATAAGGTAATACTGTAACTAAAAAACATCGCAAAAACTGTTTTTTTGGACGCAAAAAATTTAAAATCGATTTCAGGGTCTAAAACGATGTAGCACCTTAATTTTTTCGAATTTCGAAAATTTTTAGGCATTCCGCAGTTCGAAATTCGAAGACGATTCGTAAAGTGAACAGAATTACTTGGAATTTCACATTTTATTTTTTTTGCATTTTTTTAGGAAAATTTTCAATTTTTGATGCGAAAAAATTTTCGAGTTGAGTATACAGTATTGGAGATAATGGCAAAAAATTCGGTTTAGTGCAACTCCTTTATTTTTCCTTCAAGAAACAAGCTCAAAATCGCATAATCAATATCCGAAAAATGCAAAAAAATCAACGTGAGTTTGAAATTGCTGTTACATCCTTAGTTTTGCGAACTTCAAAATTCTGAGCACACCTTTGGATTCGTGAAGAAAATATCTTTCTGTAATGGTGCTGGATGAAGCAATACTCTCTTCTATTTCCTTGAAAACTTTACGAGTATTGCTTCAAAATCGCATAATTGATATCCAAAAATTCAAAAAAACCAACGTGAGTATGCAACTGCTGCAACTTCCCCAGTTTTGCGAACCTGACAATTTTTCAGGCACCGGTGGATTCGTGACAAAAATCCCTTTCCGTAGAGGTGCTACATGAAGCGATACTGTTAAGGTTGCTATGGAAAACATAGCAAAAACCAATTTATTTTGGGCGTAAAAATTCAAAGTTGATTTCAAGGCCCACAACGCTGTAACTCCTTCATTTTTCCGAATTTCGAAAAGTTTTAAGCATTCCGCTGTTCGAAATTCGAAGACGATTCGTAAAGTGAACAGAATTACTTGGAATTTCACATTTTATTTTTTTTGCATTTTTTTAGGAAAGGCTAACCCCTTATGAAAATTTTCAATTTTTGATGCGAAAAAATTTTTCGAGTTGAGTATACAGTATTGGAGATAATGGCAAAAAATTCGGTTTAGTGCAACTCCTTTATTTTTCCTTCAAGAAACAAGCTCAAAATCGCATAATCAATATCCGAAAAATGCAAAAAAATCAACGTGAGTTTGAAATTGCTGTTACATCCTTAGTTTTGCGAACTTCAAAATTCTGAGCACACCTTTGGATTCGTGAAGAAAATATCTTTCTGTAATGGTGCTGGATGAAGCAATACTCTCTTCTATTTCCTTGAAAACTTTACGAGTATTGCTTCAAAATCGCATAATTGATATCCAAAAATTCAAAAAAGCCAAAGTGAGTTTGCAACTGCTGTAACTTCCCCAGTTTTGCGAACCTGACAATTTTTCAGGCACCGGTGGATTCGTAACAAAAATCCCTTTCCGTAGAGGTGCTACATGAAGCGATACTGTTAAGGTTGCTATGGAAAACATAGCAAAAACCAATTTATTTTGGGCGTAAAAATTCAAAGTCGTTTTCAAGGCCAACAACGCTGTAACTCCTTCATTTTTTCGAATTTCGAAAATTTTTAGGCATTCCGCAGTTCGAAATTCGCAGACGATTCGAATAGTGAACAGAATTACTTGGATTTTCACATTTTATTTTTTTGCATTTTTTTAGGAAAGGCTAACCCCTTATGAAAATTTTCAATTTTTGATGCGAAAAAATTTTTCGAGTTGAGTATACAGTATTGAAGATAATCGCAAAAAAATCGCTTTAGTGCAACTCCCATGTTTTTCCTTCAAAAAACGAGCTCAAAATCGCATAATCAATATCCGAAAAATGCAAAAAAAATCAACGTGAGTTTGAAATTGCTGTAACATCCTTAGTTTTGCGAACTTCAAAATTCTGAGCACACCGTTGGATTCGTGAAGAAAATCTCTTTCCGTAATGGTGCTGGATGAAGCAATACTCTCTTCTATTTCCTTGAAAACTTTACGAGTATTGCTTCAAAATCGCATAATTGATATCGAAAAATTCAAAAAAAAACCAACGTGAGTTTGCAACTGCTGTAACTTCCCCAATTTTGCGAACCTGACAATTTTTCAGGCACCGTTGGATTTGTGACAAAAATCCCTTTCCGTAGAGGTGCTACAGGAAGCGATACTGTTAAGGTTGCTATGGAAAACATAGCAAAAACCAATTTATTTTGGGCGTAAAAATTCAAAGTCGTTTTCAAGGCCAACAACGCTGTAACTCCTTCATTTTTTCGAATTTCGAAAATTTTTAGGCATTCCGCAGTTTGAAATTCGAAGAAGATTCGTAAATTAAACAAAATTACTAAAAATCTGACATTTTATTTTTTTGCATTTTTTTAGCAAATGAAAATTTTTAATTTTTGATGCGAAAAAAATTTTTCGAGTTGAGTATAGAGTATTGAAGATAATGGCAAAAAATTGGGTTTAGTGCAACTCCTTTGTTTTTCCTTCAAGAAACAAGCTCAAAATCGCATAATCAATATCCAAAAAATGCAAAAAAATCAACGTGAGTTTGAAATTGCTGTAACATCCTTAGTTTTGCGAACATCAAAATTCTGAGCACACCGTTGGATTCGTGAAGAAAATCTCTTTCCGTAATGGTGCTGGATGAAGCAATACTCTCTTCTAAATCGCTTCTAATCTGCTTCAAAATCGCATAATTGATATCCAAAAATTCAAAAAATCCAACGTGAGTATGCAACTGCTGCAACTTCCCCAGTTTTGCGAACCTGACAATTTTTCAGGCACCGGTGGATTCGTGACAAAAATCCCTTTCCGTAGAGGTGCTACATGAAGCGATAATGTTAAGGTTGCTATGGAAAACATAGCAAAAACCAATTTATTTTGGGCGTAAAAATTCAAAGTTGATTTCAAGGCCCACAACGCTGTAACTCCTTAATTTTTTCGAATTTCGAAAATTTTTAGGCATTCCGCAGTTCGAAATTCGAAGACGATTCGTAAAGTGAACAGAATTACTTGGAATTTCACATTTTATTTTTTTGCATTTTTTTTAGCAAATGAAAATTTTTAATTTTTGATGCGAAAAAAATTTTTCGAGTTGAGTATACAGTATTGAAAATTATGGCAAAAAATTAGGTTTAGTGCAACTCCTAAGTTTTTCCTTCAAGAGACAAGCTCAAAATCGCATAATTGACATCCGAAAAATGCAAAAAAATCTAGCTGAGTTTGCAATGGCTGTAACTTCCTTAGTTTTGCGAAAATCATTTATTTTTAAATCTCAAAAAATCCTATTATTGCTATTAATGTTTATTTTTGTACAGCTGATTGCCAAGCATTAAAAAGGGTTAAATGGACAAGAAAAGGTAAGTAACTTTCATTTAAAAGTAATATTGGATTAAAAGTAATATTTTAGAGCAGCAAAGCAAAAAGAAAGCGTTGATGGACCCATAGTCAGGACCTCTTATTTTCGCTTTGGGAAGAACACATTGAGGAGCTGCGCATATATTCAAGTGTGTTCTAATATACGGGTACAGCAACAACACCAGGGGGCGCTACAACACAACCCATCTCAGCAACAACCAATTCTGCAGAATGTACTGCATCAGCAGATCCAAGTACAAAATAGTCAGATATCGAAGCACCCATTCAACAGAATTCTGGTTGTTGTTGTAGCAGTGTTACACACTGTGACGGCAACCCTTGCCGATGAAGGACTCCATCGGGTCAATCCGGTACGTACAACCGGCTGCCATGATATAGACTGACAATGACGTCATCATCACACACAGAGAAAAATTTATACCAAACGTGCTCATTTCAGTACCATACGGTATTGATAGTAAAGCAACACCGTATGGTACAAAAACAATTCCGAATGGTATGGATGAACCATAAAATGATTAGTACCATTTGGTACTAGCCTTTTTACCCAACTGGTATTGATTTCAATGCTAATCTTTAATTGGTTTTAGCACCAGACCCTTATTGGTTCTAGTACCAAACCCTTTTTGATTATTCCACCCCCTAATAAACCAAAAACACCATTAAAAATCATTGTAATTTCATTTTATTTGGATTATTTATGTTATTAATTACAAAAGGTAATGTGATAACGTGACCAATATCATTATTTTTGTATTCAGCAATTGCCATATCCATATCCATTAGAAGTGGTTTTCATACGAATACACCAACAAAGCATCGTTTTCCACACAATGGACTTTCATGTTTTTTGATGCAGAATGCCCTTAGGATGTGTATACTTTCGATTTTCACCGCTTTCGAGTATTTCGAAGTTCAAAAATAATGCCTGGCGAGGTAAAATTAAGCTCTTGCGGCAACTCAGATAAATTGCTTGGTCTCCAAAAATACTTTTTGGTTGGATTTGGGGACTAACCGTTGTATAAATTTGGCTCAAATGGCCGAGATTTGTGTGATGAAAATAATGACACAGTTGTGGTACTCTTGGTTGTAGCAAAATGACCATACTAAAAAAAACAAAAAGTGAAAAATCAAACTCATTTGTAATAAACAAATTATATCAGGGAAAACTTACGCTAGAGCTTCCTTTGTTTGAAGATTCATCATCCTCTTCATCGCTGCAAAGTGTTAAAATTACGAGTTCAACTTTTGTTGCTCGGCGCGAACGACTTCCCCGATCTCTACCATCCTGAGAGCCACCACGTCCTCTAGTCAGAAGGCCATTAGGATTGTAGGCAACTGACGATTTGCCCAAATTTTCAGACACCGTTAGATTCGTGACAAAGATCCCTTTCCGTAGAGGTGCTACATGAAGCGATACTGTAAAGGTTGCTATGGAAAACATAGCAAAAACCAATTTATTTTGGGCGTAAAAATTCAAAATCGTTTTCAAGGCCCACAACGCTGTAACTCCTTAATTTTTTCGAATTTCGAAAAATTTTAAACATTCCGCAGTTCGAAATTCGAAGACGATTCGTAAAGTAAACAGAATTACTCGAAATTTAAAATTTTATTTTTTTGCATTTTTTTTAGCAAAGGCTAACCCCTTAGGAAAATTTTGAATTTTTGATGCAAAAAAATTTTTCGAGTTGAGTATACAGTATTGAAGATTATGACAAAAAATTAGGTTAAGTGCAACTCCTATGTTTTTTCTTCAAGAAACAAGCTCAAAATCGTATAATCAATATCCGAAAAATGCAAAAAATCAACGTGACTTTGAAATTGCGGTTACATCCTTAGTTTCGCGAACTTCAAAATTCCGAGCACACCTTTGGATTCGTGAAGAAAATCTCTTTCCGTAAAGGTGCTGGATGAATCAATACTTTTTTCTAGTTTCTTGAAAACTTTGCGAGTATTGCTTCAGAATCGCATAATTGATATGCAAAAAATCAAAAAACCAATGTGAGTTTGAAATTGCTGTAACAACCTTAGTTTTGCGAACTTCACAATTTTTCATACAATGTTGGATTCGTGACGAAAATTCCTTTCCGTAGAGGTGCTGTATAAAGCGATACTGTAAAGGTTGCTATGAAAAACATAGCAAAAACCAATTTATTTTGGGCGTAAAAATTCAAAGTCCTTTTCAAGGCCAACAACGCTGTAACTCCTTCATTTTTTCGAATTCCGAAAAATGTTAAGCATTCCGCAGTTTGAAATTCGAAGAAGATTCGTAAATTAAACAAAATTACTAAAAATCTCACATTTTATTTTTTTGCATTTTTTTAGCAAAGGCTAACGACAAAAAATTAGGTTAAGTGCAACTCCTATGTTTTTTCTTCAAGAAACAAGCTCAAAATCGTATAATCAATATCCGAAAAATGCAAAAAATCAACGTGAGTTTGAAATTGCGGTTACATCCTTAGTTTCGCGAACTTCAAAATTCTGAGCACACCTTTGGATTCGTGAAGAAAATCTCTTTCCGTAAAGGTGCTGGATGAATGAATACTTTTTTCTAGTTTCTTGAAAACTTTGCGAGTATTGCTTCGGAATCGCATAATTGATATGCAAAAAATCAAAAAACCAATGTGAGTTTGAAATTGCTGTAACAACCTTAGTTTTGCGAACTTCACAATTTTTCATACAATGTTGGATTCGTGACGAAAATCCCTTTACGTAGATGTGCTGCCTAAAGCGTTACTGTAAAGGTTGATATGAAAAACATACCAAAAACCAATTTATTTTGGGCGTAAAAATTCAAAGTTATTTTCAAGGCCCACAACGCTGTAACTCCTTAATTTTTTCGAATTCCGAAAAATTTTAAGCATTCCGCAGTTTGAAATTCAAAGAAGATTCGTAAAGTAAACAGAATTACTTGAAATTACACATTTTATTTTTTTTGCATTTTTTTAGCCAAATTAGGAAAATTTTCAATTTTTGATGGGAAAAAATTTTTCGAGTTGAGTATACCGTATTAAAGATTTTGGCAAAAAATTAGGTTAAGTGCAACTCCTATGTTTTTTCTTCAAAAAATAAGCTCAAAAACTTTTGGATTCGTGAAGAAATTCTCTTGCCGTTGTGGTGCTAGTACTGTAAAGTTTTCTTTGAAAAACATGGCAAAAATCAATTTTTTGGGTGCAGAAATTCAAAATCGATTTCATAAACTAAAACGTTGTTGCTTCTTTATTTTGTCGAATTTCGAAAAATTTTAAGCACTCCGTAGTTTGAAGTTGAATAATATTCGTAAAATAAACAGAATTACTTATAGTCTCACATTTAATTTTTTTGCATTTTTTTTTAGCAAAGTCTACCCTCTTAATCAACCTTTGCATATCCATGAGATAATTACCTGATAGTGTACCGTAAACAGCAGTACATTTTTTATTGCAAAGTGCACTATCTGATTTTTGTTTTGGTTGGATTTTGATTTGCTTGCTTAGGACAGCCATGCAAGTAAAAGTACGCAAACGACTTCCAGTGAAATTTTGCAGAACAACAGCTGATTTTTGTTTTGGTTCGATTTGAATTTGTTTGCTTAGGAAAGCAATTGTTTTAAAATAAAAAATACTGGCCATACATGTGAGGTATTTTACTTAGATAAACGTCAATTTATTGATCTTCGTTCCGCTGGACAGCCATCACAATTTACCGTGCACGAAGCTACGTATGTCATCCGTGGTTCCAAGTCGCGCAAGGCGCTGGTCCCAAACGGAATCTCGAAACTGATGCTGAATAATCTGGATATGCCTGGTGTCGAGTACCTTTCAACTGTCCTCAGCCGTCTGAACTCTATTATAGTACCCGATGTTTGGCAATCCCAAGGCAGCCGGTTGTACGTACCGGATTGACCCGATGAAGTCCTTCATCGGCAAGGGCTGCCGCCTCAGTGTACAACACACTGCTACAACAACAACCCGATGTTTGGAAGATGAACAGTGTGATGCCGTTACTACAACCTGGATAGGACACGAAAAAGGCGGAGTCATACAGACCGATCTCCCTTCTCTCATCAGTAGCCAAGACGCATGAGGGACTATTCCTCCCGATCCTTCCGTTGGACAATTTCTATTCGCCAAGCATCAACATGCATTTCGAAGTCTGCATAAGACTACAACTGCTTTACATGCCACCACCGTACACAAAAGTAGAAACAACGTTCTCAAGTCCCTTGTCGGCAGTACTTGGTGTGCTGACAAAGAAACCTTTGACTAAGCACCTAATGCTTCTGGATATTGTGGCTAGACAAATTGCTGCGACCACTGATGTGAGGGAGCTTACTATTTGGTGATGTGGTGGCTACAGACACTGTGTTATCATAGAAGATATCTGTATCCGTTCACAATTGGCAGACTAATTTGCATTAATTTGTTCAATCCCACTGTGTGTCATTTGTTTCACTGCCATCTCAATTCCATGGCAGCATCTTCCCCCTTTTTTCCGGTATCCCGTCAATTCAGCACAGCTGAAGAATTATTTGGCCATGAAATTACTACCCCAACGCTAATCTTCGCCCCTTAATGAATTCAAAGGAACGGTGTTGGTTTCATTGTAGCTCTCCGATGGGGATGATTCCATCAAAATACTAGAGAAACCGATAATTGATCTTTTCTTGTTGTCTGGAAGGATACAATGTTTACATTTTTCAAGCTATTCCAATTAATTTCGCAAATTTTGCACTTACCTTTGAATTTAGAACAACCGAATTTATTTGGCTTCTTACAACTTCATTTGGCGAGTTTTCTGTACCTGAACACCGGCTGCTGCCTTGAATCTTCTTTAAAAGTAAATAAAAATTAAACAAAATGAATAATTACTAATAAACAATATTTTTATTTTTTACTTATCTCTGCCTCTTTGATCCATTATGGTGTTAGCTTTTGTATTTTCATGTAAGAGCTGCTTTTCATAAAACAGCTGACCTTTATAAAACATCTGTTCAAAGTTGCAAATTTCTGTTGGCAAAAGAAGTCCCCAGTAGAAATATTGCAGGTTCTCTATTTTCAAACTGTTAAAATTTGCTCTCTCTCGTGCTCTGTTCTGCTGGCAAATAAAATAAGCGAACGTCTTCCATTAAAAATTTGTGCAAATACAAAAAATTGTATGTCCGCAATTGCTTGGTTTGATCTTGTTGAGTGAATCCTGGTTGATACGATATGTCTCATTGAAAAAATCGTACAATTAATCGTTGCAACAGTTAATTGAAATTTCATTTCTGAACCAGCCCTATATTAAACCCCATGGTTGTATTTGTTTAGCTTTATATTTTTAAAATACTGGTTAATTGGTTGCAGTTTTTAGTACTTATCATAGACACAAACCTTAAATAAGGGTGTTATTCAATGTATTTCATTCACATATGGGTTTTTGTTAAAATTTACAAACAAATAGAAAGTTAAGCCTTGTACATTTGTTCTTGCTTCGGCAGAACATATACTAAAATTGGAACGATACAGAGAAGATTAGCATGGCCCCTGCGCAAGGATGACACGCAAAATCGTGAAGCGTTCCACATTTTTTTGTGAAATTTTTACAATGAAAATTACAATTTTTTAAGAAAGAAAAGTATACTGCAATTGTACAAATACAATTATACCAAAGAGAAAACAGTTGTGTGCGTAAATGTGTGTTGCGTGGTGGCCGGCGGTGGATGTGAGTTTGGATTATTTGTCTGCTTGTTGTATTTGCAAACAAAAAGCTGTTGCTACACAACACCTTGAAACGCAGTAGAGGATAAGAGGTAATGTACAGTCAAGTGAAGATACCCATATACGAGCAAACTTACTTTCGGCGTAAACAAGAATATTCTCAAGACTTTATTATTCGTTTTTAGAGTCATTAGAAATTCAATTAGTTCGAAAATATTTACTTTTAGACTAAGTTGCTTTTGTTGAAATAGGGTAAGATATTTTTTGGGAGGTGTTTAAAGATAGGCCATGCGGGAAAAATTTGACTATCGGTTTATTTATTAAAAATGGAGCCCCAATTATATTCCAATCACTGTGTAAACCCACCAAACATTCATTAAGAAACGGGGTTTTCAATAAAATAAGATTTGTGTTTTATTATTTTTTTGTTTAATTTATTTATATAAATATTGATGAGATTTTTTTATTAAACATAATTAAATTTGTTTTACAAACACAATTTATATATATGTAGAGAGATTACAATGATCCATATAACAATACATAAAAAATGTATACAAAAGAATTGGTTTTTGTTTTAAATTCTACAAACGAAAAATATAGAATTTGTGCTTCTTAAAAAATTTCTAAAGATTATCAAAATAGGTATATGAGAGCACTACGCGTGTTTGATCGTTGAAGTTTATTTTCTTTTCATTTTGAACTGAAGTAGAACTCAAAATTCTAGGCTATGTTCTTTAACTCTTAATCGTGTTTCATTTCTGGTTGTAAATCATACCAGGAATTAATGCCATTTCCAGAGACTTCAGGATCGGTAAGGGGAATTTTAAGCTAAAGGAAAGAGAAGAGAAAGGAAATAAAGAAAATATTGTAAAAAATTGAGTTCTTAGTTTTGCAAAAACTAACAAAGTTACAATTTGTTTTAAGATAAACTAGAGTGTAGACTTTTAGGAAGGAGTTACAAGCATTTTAAGTTACTTAAAAGAAATTTCTTACGTTATCTCAAATATTAATGCAATTTTTTAGGAATGGAAGAAATAAAAGTTAAAAACTTTATAAAAAAAAGTTATTATAAAAAATATAAAGGCAGGAAAATAAGATAAATGTGGATAAAATTCCACTTGTTTGCTACGGAGTGATACCCTTAGTACACTATGGTCTAGCAAGTAATCGTTGAGTGGAGCGGAAGTATTTTTATTTCGCTCATCAATAAGATATCTCATACCTACGATAGTTACAATTCCAGTGGAGTGGCCGATCTAAAAACCAGGAGTAGGTTCAGAATGGAGCTGGCACTCTATCGATATTCGTAACATTTTATATTTTTAATTATAAATATCGATACTATCGTTAATTTTCCATCATCTATATTTCAAACGAAAATATGAAATAAAAGCATGCTAAGTTCGTCCGGGCCGAATCTTATATACCCTCCACCATAGATCGTATTTGTCGAGTTTTATTCCCGATATCTCTTTTCAGGCAAACAAAGGACAATGGAAAGAATTGATTTATATTGGAGCTATATCAAGTAATGGTCCGATTCGGACCATAATTGAATTGAATGTTGGAGACCATAGTAGAAGTCATTGTGTAAAATTTCAACCAATTCGTGTAAGAATTACGCCCTTTAGGGACTCAAGAAGTAAAATAGAGAGATTGGGCTAAAGACCGATTCGAACCATATTTGACACGTATGTTGAAGGTCATGAGAGAAGCCGTTGTACAAAATTTCAGTAATAATTATGCCCTCTAGAGGCTCCAGAAGTCAAGATCCCAGATCGGTTTATATGGCAGCTATATCAGGTTATGCATGGATTTGAACCATATTTGATACAGTTATTAGAAGTCATAATAAAACACATCATATCGAATTTCAACCAAATCGGATAAGAATTGCGCCCTCTAGTGGCTCAAGAAGTCGAGATTCGAGATCGGTTTATATGGCAGCTATATCATGTTATCGACCGATTTAAAGCATACTCAGCACAGTTGTTGGAAGTCATAACTTAACAAGTCGTGCAAATTTCAGCCTAATCGGATAGGAATTACGCCCTCTAGAGGCTCAAGAAGTCAAGACCCCAGATGGGTTTATATATCAGGTTATGGACTGATTTCAATCATACTCAACACAGTTTGTTGAAAGTCATAATAAAACTCCTCATGCTAAATTTCTACCAAATCGGGTAAGAATTGTGGCCTGGCTCAAGAAGTCAAGATCCAAGATTGGTTTATATGGCAGCTTTAAGAAGTATTTGTGCAAAATTTCAAGCGGCTAGCTTTACTCCTTTGAAAGTTAGCGTGCTTTCGACAGACAGACAGACGGACATGGCTAGATCGACTTAAAATGTCACGACGATCAAGAATATATATATACTTTATGGGGACTCAGATGAATATTTCGAAGAGTTACAAAGAGAATGACGTAATGGGTATACACCCATCCTATGGTGGAGGGTATAATCAAGAGTTCGATTTATATGGAAGCTATATCAATGTACAGACCGAAAGATTCAATATGAGAGGCCAGCGGACCCTATTTTAAGGCAATGTCACAATCAATGCATTGTTAATCAGGCTGCTACCAAAACTCACGCTAAGAAATTTGTGCCCATACTAATCTTCCTTCCCTATTAACTCAACTCAACTATTCCCCTTAACAATACTTACCATACCAATTATGGGACTTCCAAAGAATCCCTTTTGCGTGCACACAGTAACCTCCAATTCACTTTGCAACAGCTCAGCCGTTGACATCAAATACTCAAATGTGGCATCGTACACAGGATTGCAATTGTCCTTAATTACCACAGTCTTGCGTTTCGATTCTTTACTGCGGCCAGGCAGCAAATACAATTTGACATAAGGATCGGGAATATTGGAGGGATCACGCAGGGGTATATTCATAATTTTCTTAATGGTCACAAAAAGTTTTTGTCTTTGGGCCAAATAGTGAATATTTAGGAGAATGCGTCCAAGATTATGTTCTCCCGCCGAGTGCGAAAGATCGGGAACACGATGCGTTAGCATGGAGTCACCACCTACTAGGGAAGCATTAAAAGGATTGGGACTGCGTGGTGGTGGGGTAACCGATTGTAAATTTGTGGGGGTGGAGACCTTCAAACTAAGTTCCTCTTCGGCAACGGGAGTTTCGGCAGAAAGGCGACTAGATTGGGATTGCAAATCCTAAGAAAAGAAGAAGTTTTGATTATACTTTGGATATGTTACTTTGATATTCTCATCTACCTTTGGCGATGAGGGCTCCTGTATACTGGCTGTTTTACTTATCGATCTGGTAAGTTTATTATCTGCAGGCATTTCCACCGCATCTGGGTCTTCTATAGTATCCGCCTTTTTCAAGATGCGCAATGACAATGACATTATTAATTTTGATTCTGGTCCAGATTTTTGAATTTGGAAAGGTTGTGACATTATTTCCATATTCTCTTTACGCAATAGAGTGGCAATGACATAACCAAATTGACCAATTTCATTGCCTGTCTTCTGATCGAAAATCTTAATTTGCAAAGTGTCATTATCGGGATTGCCCACCAAAAAGGAGAAACCTTGTTCCCATACAGGGGAATTGTCACGCATGATCATGCCAGTCTGTTGTTTCTGTTTACCCACACTGCAGACCAGATAAGGATCAGGATTTGAGTTGGTGCGAGCCTGTTTGAGATTCTTGGCAGAGTCAATGAAGACTATGAGTAACGCCGAGCTCATAGAGGCTACTCTAAGCAACTGAGTTTCGGCCAAAGCAGCTTGAAGATCCAAAGGATTTGCTGTCAGTTTATACCATTGCAAGCGAACATGCAGCAAACCATGTTTGGCATTTTCCAAGGTAAGCCACTGAAAGAAAGGGTATGAGGAAAAGAGAAAGTATTAAAAAAATTAAATGTAGCGCTTAATGTTTTTAAACTCACCGTATCCACCACTCCTCGCTGTACAGCATTGATAATCTCTATGCTGGCCCTGTAAATATTGAAATAATCTTTAAAAACGCTCTCTTATCTCAATGGAACAAATTTTCTCACATTAAACAAAAGTAGAAAAAAGACTTCCAAAGAAATCAATAAAAACTAATTAAAATGTCTCTAATAAGAAAAAAAAAACTTATTAGTAAAGTTAGTTGTTGACAAGTAAAATAGTTAGAAATTTGTTGGTTAGAGGACTAACGATCAAAACATCGGAAAAATCTAGGGTTAGTTAAAAGTTTTGGTATTTAAAATAGAAATGACAAACACTAGCTATGGGTTTAATCTTTAAGAGCAGCTCTATCTACAATGGTAAAACTCTTACAATCGAGAGGGATACTATATACTACTATATATCTATAAAGATTATATATTTGGCTAAGGCTAATAGGTTTGGCAACGTACTACAAAAGCGGTTATTACTTATCCTACTAAACCTACCTAGACTACCTTATTTAGCACAACATTGGCTTCGTAAAGCATAAAATCAGCCAATTTTATGATACCAAGGCAAAAGGTACCGTCTCCAGATTTTATGCACATTAAACCAACAAGGATTTCTCATTCCAAATAATGCCCTAACAAAGGTAATTTACAAATCACTGCTTAAGTTATCTTACGATACATCTGCAGGCGTCAAGTGCGGATTAAAGTTCGAAAAAAAATCATGGAATGTGTTGGAGATTTTTTCAGTAAATGAGAGTGGCAAATTTTTCCACAACATCCGAAACAAAGTCTAGCGAATTATTGGTTTCCTTTAGGTTGAATATATGATTTACCTGCTGAAGACGCTTTGTACATCTACTCAAGATGTCTTATGTAGACTTCTAAGCGACATAATGAAATATTTAAGGCCAGACAATGAAAGTGATTAACTTCTGTCCTTTATCAACTGAATAATCCTTGAGGAGATACAAACATTCTAAGTTATTTTCGAAAAATGAAGGAGATACAAGCATTTTAAATTATTTTAGCAGAATGAAAAATATTGCAGTTGTTTTTCCAAAAAAAACATGGAATATAACTTAGATTTACTTTTATAGTAACGCTTAGTTAAGACTGATTCATTTGACGAATGTCTTGATTTAATGAAACTTCTATAGCTTTATAATTTATACATAATTAAGGGATACAAACATTTTTTTAGTTATTTTGTAAATTTGAAGGCTTATGCGAGAGAGCTATTAAGGTCCCCGCAGAAATTTGAATGCTTATAATAACGAGAAAACTATCCTGACACTTAATGAGGTATTCACCATAAAGTCTAATCGCCGCAATAAAAGGTCAGTAGCAGAAAATATGATCAACCGTCCTTAAGTTCTTCTAGACCCCAAAAACTCAGCAGAGTCTTCATTTTCCTTCACTTTCATTCTCTCCAGCGCGACGTTAAGAACATGGTACTTAAATGACCAGACAGTGGTCCGAGGTCTTGCTACCTCAACCCAAAAATTATTGTCATCATCCTCTCTGAAAAACTCGGTCATTGGGCCTTGACCACCTTGCAACCCATAACATAGGATACGCTTTATTTACGTAATCATCGTAGAAAGCATGTACACTATGGAAAGCACTCATGTGCGATCCATTCGCTAGCTCGTCAGCCGTCTCACTCTCAGTCACCCTATTGATAGCTCAGATCGCAGCAAAGCCTTTCCATGGTCCGATGATGCTCTTTGCATCTTTTTAACAATCTCGACCTCACATGACTCGACTGTCCACGTATATTGTGATCGGATATCCTCTCCTGCATCGAAATCGTTTCTAGGATCTTCCTGATAGCGAAGCCATACGCATAAAATACACTACAATCGTCCGTAAGCCCGCATGATTTACTAGTTTTTAGGAACTACCCTACCTTTAACCTGAACCCCCCTTAACCTGCACCCATTTGTGTATACAGAAGTCATACAGAAAGGCGGAAGCTAGCCGATTCAGTTTTAAGCTTAACATTCATCAGCAAACCAGCCTACCCATTCTCTGGCTACCCTTCATCATCGAGCATCGTTTCCACCTTTAAGGTGGATGTTGGTCCGATTCCCACATAAGGATGTTTGGTCTGACATAAGGCTTTAGAAAGCTGTGCCCCACGCAGAATGATCCACAAGGTAAATAATGGCGCTAACCTCAGATGGGCTCTCAGATGGGCGCGCAAATCTTTCGCTCCCCCATCATTTTGCGTGGGGAACAGCTGTCTTAAGCCTAACGCCAGATCTAATATCAATAGGTGCAAATTGGACCAACATCCAACTTATCTTCCATTGCGCCTGAGAATCTTGTCAACAACCAAGATCCTTTAGGCATTAAAACCTCTCACCAATTATGCTTCACATGCTACAGGCAGAGCATATCAGGATACAGCTTAAGCTAATCCAGATAGGTTTTGCATCCTATGTGCACATTTTTTCGCAGTTGCCTTACGGCCTATCGCGCAATTTTCATTTAAGGCTTCTGTTATTGTAAATTTTGATGGTTCGTTGGACCAAATCAAAGACTCACTTTAATGTTTCCGTCCATTATTATACCACAGGAACATAAAAAGGAAGACGTCTCTTACTTCCTACCGATGAAGCATCCAGATCGCTTTAGAGAGCCCAACAACTTGTGAATGTCATATTACGTCAGACAAATTTTTAAAGAAAATAGAGCCTAGAGTGGAACGCTTTCTGACTGCCAGTGCAGGACACACGCACAGTAAATGTTCTGTAGTTTCTTCTTCCTCGACGTCCTCACAGCTTCCTTAAAAGTCGTTAGTTGCAACCCTTAGTCTATCAGCTTGTTTTCCAATAAGACATTGACTTGTCATGACGGACACAATGACTGAGACGCCTGTTCTAGCCAGCGACAGCAAAGCGGTAGACATCTACAAATCTAGATTAATCCACGTGCCCATCTATCATTCGTTGCCCCTCGAACCTGATCCTGAAGACTTAGCATATGTGTCGCTAGAGGCATATCCACAGATTTCAGTTCTTCTGGAATGTGTAAGGCAGTTCCGAGAAAAAATATCTCTGTGGCCCGGTACCGAGAACTGGTTAATTTTGACCTGTTCAGCCATCTACTTTGATTCTATTTTCAGACTGGTAATTTTCTCTACCAGGTTTCAACCAGTTTATTCGCCTTGACCGAGCTGTTCACAGCATTTTCGGTAGCTTCCCCATTTTTGGGAATGCTATTGGGAATATGTACTCATGTCCGAGAAATGTTATGTTGGAGGAGATTATTTAGCGATTCCAAGCATTTTATTACTCATTGCGGACTGGCTTCCATGATTACAAGCCCTTAAGCGATGCCACATAAATTCAGAGTTTGTAGGCTAAAAGATTCTTCCCAGAATTTTGTTCGCGGTTATCGCTGTGTTCGGAGAAAGACAGCACTAATTTTCGGCTGGTTTTACGAAAGCTAGTTCTAAGAAGTAGACAACCAATCGCTTTCCCGATCCTAATAGAGATTTCATTGTCCTCAAACACTATAGCGGACGACAAAACATTACTGCTTTTGTATTCAGATTAAAAATTCTAAAACGAATTGGAGTGTAAAAGGTTCTCTCTTTACATTTCAGAGTTCCTTTAATAGAAATTCGCGTCTTTTTTTTAATTAATCGTGGGGATACATACATTTTAAGTCAAGATTCATTACACTTGCGGTATTAAGGATGTACAAGCATTTTAAGTTGTTCTCGGCGAAGTTGAAGCGAATATAGTTGTTCCTAACTATAATGGAGTAGAACTAAGATATTTCCAGATTTGATCAAAAGTAAAGGATAATTTTGGGTAGAAAGGACAAGTCTAGTTTTCTAGGTATAAATCTAGTTTTTACATATCCGTTAGGTCAAATATAACTTGTTTTTCTGAGTTTGTTTTTGAGCGTTGCATTGAATATTGCAACTCCGCAAACAAATCTCACAAAAGCAATGAGTACAAGTGAAGGCCGAAACAGAATGAACGCGTTGAGCTTTGTTTTGGAGCGTTGCGTTGAAAGATGCAACTCTGCAAACAAATCCTACAAAAGTAACTAGCAAAAGTTAAAGAATTTAAAATTTTTGCGACTGAAATCATTCTGCGTAGCCATTAGTGAAGTTATGTTTAAGGCGTCAAAGTTAAAAATAGTTTAACATTTGCACGTTGGTTTTTTACGGAGTGTGTTGCATTGTTCAAGCTTAACACTCATCAGCACACTGCAAATAAATCGCACAAAAGCAACGGGCAAGAGTTAAAGAATTTTCAACTTTTACGAATGAAATCGAGTATCATTCGATGTTAACATACGTGAAGTAGAGTTTTTTGGCTTCAAAGTTATAAGTTGTTTAACTTTTGTGCGTTGCTTTTTACATTTGTGTGTAGAGTTGCATTTTTCATCGCAACGCTCAAAAATCTTTAAATAATCAGGCGTCGCTCCGTGTAGCCATACGTGACGCTGTGTTTTTAGGCGTCAAAGCTCAAAATTATTTGACATTTGTGTGTAGAGTTGAATTTTTCAACGCAACGCTCAAAAAACAAAATTTCTATTTCGGCATTTAAAGTACGTTGTATGTAAAAAATCATCTAATATTCGAATCCCTTGATCTTTTTATCCCCGACTTGATTCCTAAAACGATGGTACTGAATACATATGTATATTTATAGAGAGATAACGAGAGTTTTGTCCAATAATTGACTCATTTACTGTAATGTGAGTCAAGTCTACAGCATTTGAAACCTCTAAGTACATGCAGCTTACAAGAGTAAAAGAAACAGAAAAGATCGATACAGCATTACAATACTAAACTAATTGAAATATAATTTGGAAAGAAAACAAACTACAACTAAAAAAGGTATACACAAGAAAACACTCTGCTAACTCGCAAGGGGCCAGCTTTTTTTTTAAGAAATACTATTCTTGATTTATAGAAAAAAGTAGAGAGAAAAAGACAAACAAAGCCTTCACCTTCCCAGGGATTCATCATCACCGGTACGATCCCAATCATATAAACGGTAAGTAATGACAGTATGTTGTGTAACTTCCACTGCAGCCTTTAACAAAAAATTAAGTGATTGTTTTTTTTTTTTTGGAAATTGAATTTTGTTATTTGAATGGAATTTAGAGAGGGAGAGAAAGAAAGAAGGGAATACAGACGCAAGAAGAGGTAAAGAGAAAAAAATGGGGAAGACATATAATTTTGAACACAGATTCATTCAAAACATTTAAAAGGAAACTAAAAGGTGCAAGAGATTCACAGCAAAGACCAATTCTGGGAAAACAAATATCAATTTCGAAGGGCAATCGTTGAGTAAATAGCAATAAGCCAAAACTTGGTTTAAGGGATGCAATGTGCGTTAAGGACATGCTTTTTTATGTGTGCTAGACAGAGCATAACAAGACGAATAAAACAGCCATTTTTTGCTAAACCAATAAAATATCGTGGGGAAAGAGATTGTGTCGTCAAGAGATTGAGAAGGCGATAAACATAAATGCGAAAAACAGTGATCGCCTGCAAAAAATCATAAACAATTTATTTTTAGCCTAACAAGTTTTGCATACAGAGAACAAAATTGTCCAAGGTCGACTTTTATATCCCTAATTATTTATTTCGTAGTGAATTACCGGGGTAGATACAAGCATTTTAAGTTATATAAAAAGTTTACATTAAATGTTTAATTTGGCCTAGATTTACTTTAGCCGCTGCTGATGAATTAAAGGCGGAGTTACAAGCTTTTTAAGTTATTTAAGAAGTTTACACTAAATATTAAATTTTACCAAGAATTTACTTTGGTCCCTACCAGACTGTTTAAGACCTCTAATGGGAGTAACGATGAATTAAAGAGGGAGATACAAGCATTTTAAGTTATTCTAAACGTTTAAATAAAAATTAAAATTTGACAGAGAATTTATTTCGCACTCTGTCTTACTATTAAAAGTCCACAGTATGAGTAACTTGGTGCCCTAAATTAAAATCTAGGGGGTAAGGTGTGGGGTTATATTTCCAACAGTATGATGTGTTAAAAAGATTTTCAGCATCATCAATTGAATAAAACCTTCGTGTGTGTATGAGCAAATTGGAATTATGGCTAGTTCTAGCTTGGTTATGGCTATTGGGAGGCATGTATTCACCCGGTCTCAAGAACATTATTTGGTCTAACTTGTGGCGAGGTCTTATCATTACGCACACTATGGTAAGAAAAGCTTTGGGGAGCTTCGCACCACCAGTAGCTAATGGAATATTGCCGTATTGAAGACAGCTGGCAAGGATAATGTACATACCCAAACCCGGCACGGCAAGTTATGTGGCACTAAGGCGGTAGAGGTCTATAATATTATACCTTTCTACTTAAAACTATGGAACGTATTGGGGACACCATGATAGAATGTAGAACACTTGGAAAATTGCTCAGATACAAGCAGCATGCCTACGTCTAATGCAGGTCTGACGTCCTCCAGTCATTCAGAGGACTTTTATGTATCGGCGTATCTAATGAGAATAATGAGAAGTTAACTGCACGACATGGTGATGATCTATAACTCTCAAGATGGAACAAGTGAATATGAGGTCTCATCAGGGGTGACGCTGGGCTCCATACTTAGAGCGGATCCCAGGAATGCCAGTTATGATTGGATATCCCTTCATGGTAGGATATTCTGACGACACCGGTGCAGAATCAGCAAGCGGGAGACGTAGTTGTTAGTTCCAACAAGAAAAATATCCCAGAGGAAGTGGATACGCCCATAGACGAAATACTGGTTGTTGTTGTTGTAGCAGTGTGTTGAACACTGAGAAGGCAGTCCTTGCCGATGAAGGACTTCATCGGGTCAATTCGGTACGTATAACCGGCTGCCAGGGGATTGACGAAATACTGGTGAATACTAAAAGATTTGTAAAATATCCGATTGGATACAAAGCTGACCTTACTTCAAAATAATTGGGTATGACAGGAAATTTTTTCCACTAGGTGTTAGAAATTGACAAAATCAAAGCGCTTGTTAATCTATTTTGAGTTCGTCTACAGGAACAAAGCTGAACTATGAAGACCTACTCTGGTATTCAACAAAAAAGGCCGAGAGAATAACGGTTTAGTTTCGGTTCAAGTGTCAGTCTGCCATCAGAATGACGTCCATTGTGATATCGCAGGAACATGAGCAGGAAGATGGCTTTTAATTCCTACCGTTGCACCATCCAGATCGCTTTAAGAATCCATTTATAATTTCCGCCGCTGCGTCCAGGTCCAGGTGTATCTTCTTCCTGCGGAGTACTTGTTGGGCGTAACTCATCAGCATCTACCAGTTCCTCTCGTTCTCCATCATCTTATTTTCCCAGGCCAAATGTCACCAATCGCTGTTTCCAGATTCCTGCGTCTTTCGACCCAGAACTCGCAATGGAAGAAGGTGTGGTTTACATTGTCTGCAAATTGCAGCACCACATAAATGCATGCATCTGATCGGAAAACATGCTGACAGACTGAAGGTTGCAAACTATCGATAATAGCAAAATTAACTTTGCCAATAGTATCGGTCTGAAAAATATCAATCGATATTCAGACAAAAACAAAATATCGATAGTGCCATCGACATTTTTCCAGTTCTACTGCTGTGTGCCCTCACTGGAAGTCAGAAGGAGTGGAACTCCTTCCTTTCTTTGATAACTTGTCTGATTTAGTGCATGTGAGTGTTAGGTTGAAAGACGCAGGAATCTGGAAACAGCGATTGATGACATTTCGATCGGGACAATAGTCCAAACGATGTTGGAGGACGAGAGGAACTGGTAGATAATGATTAGAGGTGTCAAGGAAGTACTACGCAGGAAAAAGATGAACCTATGCGCAGCGACGGAGAGTAAGAATGCGGAGGTCTGTACGCAGACATAATGAAAAAGATATCGAAAATCATCAGATATGGGGTTAAACTTGAAGTAGGGCGAAAGCAGCTCCGAGATAGAATTTATCCTCCAGGGTGACACAGTGAATTTTTAGCCAGTACTGTTGAGACTAACAGGAAATGGCGATTTGCTATGTTTCGCAAACGGAAATAGTCCAGACGATGTTGATAAATGAGATAAACTGGGAGGTTATCATAAATACGCGTAACAAATACTTCCCAGGAAGAAGATGGAACTGGACGAAGCTAGTGTATCTAAGCACAATATGTGCTCCAAGTAGTTGCGAGTATAGGTAATTTGACGTTGTCGGCTAGACATCGGAGCATTTCCTGTGTCATTGCCGGACTTTTGCGGCCTACAGATACCGAACGAAATTTACGCCTATTATTTATATATTCTGATTTGCTTTTTTTACATTTTGGGGATATACAAACATTTTAAGTTTTTTTTTCTTTTTGCACCATTATTTATATATATTTTTTAAATTTTATATAGTTTATTAAGATTAAAAAAAAATTATTTTTTTTATTTATTTTAATTTCTAACCAATTTTTGACGATCACCGCTTTATTCTCTAGCAAAGGGCGTTGAGGTTAAACGGAGACATGTATACACATATATAAAGACACAATCAGTGTATTGGTATTTGGTATTTAGTGTAACAGTAAGTGTAGTTAAGTGCTTGAGTGCAAAAAGAGACATGCAGGGCTGCCAATATTTCATTGGCTCAAATACAGCATTTAGCAAACATATGTTAGAACACTCTTGGCTAGACATGCTTAAGGTTATACACAACCTGCCCAAAGAATCATCCTCTTGTGGACCTTGATCATAATCCCACAAATTAAAAAAGACCTCCTGGCCTACGGGTGCGTATATAACATCCTATAAAGATTTTGTTCAATTTGGTAAATTTTAATGAAAATTACATCGGCCTTATGCATTTTTTTTTCTTGACACAATTGAACACAGCCGCTTTTCGATGTGTTTAGTAAGCAGAGGTTTTAATATACATGCTGGGCAGCAAATTTTTATTTCTCAAACTACTCACTTCAATTTATGGATTTATTACAAAAAATATATATATATATATATATATGCTTGCAAATTTGTTACAATATTTACTGAGACATTTTCATTATATGTACGATTTCCGATCTTATAGAATTTGGCTTATGAATTTCTTTAATTTTTAAGGTTTCTTGTTAATGTTTTTGTTCTTCATTTAAATTTTGAACTTACCTTCCCAGAGGCTCGTCTTTGCCCGTTTCGTCAGCATCGAATAATTGAAATTCAACAAATTGACCCAGTTCAACAAATATTTGAGCCTTTTCTCAGGATTTTGTAAAATTTTGTGTGTAATTTTGGTAAAAATTTTGTTTGAAAATTATATTTTTTGGTTTTTTAATAAAGTGGAATAGATTTTTGGTTTTCGATAGTTTGATAGAAAAAAAACAATTTTATGCAATAATTGTTATTAGAGTAGTGAGTGGTGTATGCATTTGAGAAAAAGGAAATAACATTAAAAAAAAGAACAATAACAAAAAAAAATTAACAAATAAAACTCAAAATAGATGGTGAAGCATGCAAAGCATATTTCCATAGAAACAAGAATTTTGAAAATTTGCAAAAACATGGTGCTAAAAGTTGTAGAGCAAATAATTTTTTTCATTTATATTATGTAGAAAAATAAAATTGGTTAGAAAGGAAGAGATTTTTGTTTGCCAATTTTCAAACGAAATGTTTTTTTTTTTTTTTGCAATAGATCATTGGATAGTTTGGTTTATGCAAAACATTATCTTACCTCACACCAAAAGTCCCATTTGGGATTGACATTGTTATCGATAATTTGTGTTTTGAATTCCTGAGAGCCCACATTAATGATGGCATAGGGATCCGATTTACCTTTGCCCAACATGCTGATATCCTTTTTCATCAAGTCCTTGGCCTCCACCACATGGATGCGTAAAACACCCTGTAAAAAAAAAAGATGACAGAAATATTGTTTAAAATAAATTTCGTTTAACTGAACTTCTTGCGGATAAAAAGTTTTCATAATTTAAGTATAATTACTAGCGGCGTCGCATGGGAAACAACTAAGGATTTTGTAAGTAGCGCGGAATTCCCAACTTAGATTTTCTTTTTCGTGGTTACTTTTCAGTATTTTTGGCGCACAACAAGCCGATTACTGGCTTAGGTGTATGTCCATAGTGGCATGGGGCGGATTAATATTAAAGTCAATGGGCCTTAGAATCCCATTTAAGTCTGCCTTTCAAAAAAAAATTAATTAAAATTAATTAAATTATATTTACAAAACATATAATAGATTTGGAATAGGTTAATTTGACAGCATTCCCTTATAGAACTGTCAAGTAAACCTATTTTAAGACTTCATTGTATTTGTAAATAAAAGCGAAAATGTATACTTTTCGATAACACAAAAATAATATTATAAATTTTGAACGAATGAACGAATTAAGAGACAAATGTATATGAAGACTGCGCCGATATATTGTTGACAACTTAAAAAAATTATGAAACCTTCGATAACCGAAAAATGTTGTCGATAACTAAAAATTATCGATGACAAAAAATTATAAAAATTAGATAGATACCGATAGCAGAAACTTTTTAATAGACTCTAACAGAAAGTTATCGATAACTGAAAATTATTTACAAATACGAATAGTCAAAATGCAGTGTGCTTAATATGATCTTTAAGAATATTATCCAAAAAAATTTATCTTCCTTAAGCCTAGTACTAACTTCATTCGTACGAAAATTGTCTATTAGTAGGTTGCTAACTATGCCGCATTCCATTGGAGGACATAATACAACGAAAAGGCATACAAAGCCGCACAACAAAAGCAACTACGTTGAAACAGAGTTGCTCGTGACTCAGTTCGTGAGCAATTAATGAAAGCGAAATTTACGTTAACACATTAATATACCGCTAGGAGTTTGCTAAAAACACTCAGGATGACTTCTAAGGAATATTTTTTACATTTTTACGTAGTGCGTTTTTTTTTTATAGTGCGTTTTGACAATGGTTCGGGCGGATGGTCGAAGTCAGTACTAGGCTTAAATCAAAAATGTACTAAATATTTTTCGATAACGCAAAATTGAATAATTAATGGCAATACAAATAGGAGAATGATTTTATTGATAAATAAGACATACAAATATTTAAAGAACTTAAAAATTTTTAATATTTTTGATAAAAGAAAAATATCGATAGCAAAAAGTTATAGATATCTGAAAATTATCGACAGCAATGATATCGATAGCTGAAAGTTATCAATGACAATTAAATGCTTATATAAGAAAACTGTCAATGGGAGATAAAAGAAAGTAATCGACAAGTGAAAACTATACATACGAGAAAATTATCGATAACAGTGAATTTTTAACATAAAATTATCGATATTTGAATATTATAGACAACATCAACTTATCTGTAACCGATATGTGATTGATAAATGATATGATATATACCAGAAAATGACACAAAATAGGTAGATACCGATAGTTGAGGCTTATTAATAGATGATAACAGAAAGCTATCGATAACTGAAAATTCTTTGCAAAAGAAAACTATTGATATTCATAAGAATGTCTAAAATGTAGTTTGCTTAAGACGCGTTTTCAGAACGTTATTCAAAAAGTTTATAAACTTAATCTCCTTAAACCATGTATATAATATTTTTTGATAAAAAAATTGAAAAGATTTTTGAAAGGATTAATAGTAATAAGAATAGGAGAATGATTTTATGCATAAAAAAGGCAAATATTTGAAGAACTTCTCTTTTTATTTTTAATTTTCGATAACAGAAAAATATCTATGATAAAAATTTATCCATAACTGAAAATTATCGATAACAAGATATCGATAACCTAAGTTTATCAAGAATAGGCAAATACTGATATAGAAAATGATCGATAATAGTGAATTTTTATTAGAAAATTATCGATAGCAGAAAATTATTATTAATTAATAAGATAACATCAATCTATCGGTAACACAAGTTTATTGATAACTAAAAATTATCGAGAACAGATAATTAAAAAAAAAAAGATACCGAAACAGGCTTATAATAGACGATAAAGGAAAGTTATCGATAACTGAAAATTATTTGCTAGAAAAAAGTATTATTCATATTCAAAATGCAGTGTGCTTAAGATGGAAGCGCTTTAAGAACATATATTTAATCTCCTTAAACCAAAAAGTAATTTTTTGATAACAAAAAATTACTGAACAAATTTTTGAAAGAATTAATAACAATACAAGTAGGAGAATGATTTGATCGATAAATAAGAAACACACATATTTGAAGAACACAATTTTGTTCGAATTTTCGGATAACAGAAAACTATCGATAGCAAACAAGTTATCGATAATGTAAAACTATGGATACCATAATTTCGATATCCGAATGTAATCAAGAACAGGCAATAACTTATACAGGAAACCTATTTTATCCGTTAGTGAAAATTATTGATAAGAGATAAATTATCGATAACAGCAAAATTTTAATAGAAATTTATTGATAGCTGAAAATGATGATAAGCAGACATTTAACTTAACTGAAAATTATTGATAGCTAGATATCGATAACCGTTAACGTTATAATAAGCTTAATGATAATATAACTTTTTCGGCAAAAGAAAATATTGAATTAGGCTAAAGGTGAAAGTTTCCGATAGCTGAGTTGGTATCGAGTACGGATTACATGTGGCGTTTAATGTCAGCGACATTTATCATATACATATGTAGCCATGTAAATTTTCTTTACTTAATACGTGCAGCTTTAATCCACTCATCGGATTCGATAATAACAAAGAGATCTGTTGATCATAGAACTTAAATTTGAATCGGGCTACACTATCTGATAAGAGAAATGTATCCCCGCTATTCCTTAATAAAATGTCCTTGAAGGATATGTATTTTTCTTTTTTTGGTAAATAATTTTTGATAACAATATTTTATCGTACTTGAAAAAGAAAAATTATCGATAAAAAAAAATTTTGTTTTTGTTGAAAAAATTCATAAAATCCCCTTTTTGCAAAAAGTTTCAGATTAGTTCCAGCATACATTCAACTTTTGCTTTCGCCTTTTACTTACCTCCGGCTCTGGCATTTTCAATGCTGTTGCTGGCACCTCCTCACTCAACGTTATTGGCAATTTATGAGGCAATACCATAATATTACCAATTTGTTCCACAATAATTCTTCGCAACAAATCACTTAGACCGGGCATATCCATAAAATCGATAGCGCCAACCAGATTAAAATCGATATTGGGATTATTCAAAAAGAAGATTTGTAAGCCACCAATTAAAGGCATACTACGAATCAAAGGCTTCATAACCACTCGTATCCAGCCGTGGATTTGGAAATCTTTAATGCCACCCTTTATGCTGCCCAGATAGAAGTTGATATCACAGTCACTGGCGTAGAAAAGATCCAGATCCATGATAATCTCATTACGGCCTATATTCTGGGTGTAGACTTTGACACCGCCAATGCGTGGTGGTATAGTGCCCAGAATAATGCGATCAAAACGAAAGCCATTCATTTTATAATTGGCCAGAGATTCGGCAACGGCAGGTTCAATGGTTGTCTTGACTAGAGAGCGGGCATAGTGATTGGCATTGGGCCATAACTGTTTGAGAATCTGCAAGAGGGGAAATGACACATGAAATTAGAAAAAAAAATATTTAAAAAATCTGGTCGTAGAGACTTACCTTGTTGACCCATTCACATCTTTCAACATCTGGAAAATAGACCTGAAAAATAAAAAAAATTAAACATTTAATTCATACATTGATTTTTAATTGTAAAATTTCTTATTAATATTGAACGCATTAATATTAGTACTATACAAAGCAAAATACATGTTAACGGCTGGTATCGCATGAAATCGATAACTATGCATGAACTCGATACACTGAAATTCTGGCTAGCACATCTGACTAGGACTGGATATATAGAAGAAAATTCACGGCCTTGCTCCCACGCTAAAATTTTCAACTCAATTCGATTCACTTTACTAATAATCTCAAAGTCAATTTGTGTGGGATAGGTATCGTTAACATTTGATAGGTTCGGTTTTGTCTAAGTGCCAGTCTGCCATCACTAATACGATATTGTTCAGGTGTTGCTCTGCGGCACGCCTTTCTGACTGGGATTTAAAATGTAAGCCCCTTATTATTGGCCTTCACCTTGAATGGTCAAATTTACATTACTAAGAATTAGTTTTTATCGATTCGATATTTTCTTATATCGAATATTGTTGTAACGACTGCTATCGAAAACATGTGATAATTGCACATTGCACCTAATTTTATAGCAAATGTTTTTTCCATATTTTCTTTCATCGTTAGGCAATATTATGAGCCTTATCGTTATATATATCTATCGATAACATGCGATAACAGTCAATTTAAAGCATATCTAGAAAGAACTATTTCTTATCGATTCCAATAATATCGATCGATATTTATTTGCATCGCACATTGATGTGTCGACTACTATCGATAACATACAATACAATTCGATAAAAGCCATATTTATTTAAAATATTATTATTAAGTAGCCATTTTTTTTGTCGATTCGAAATTTCGATAACAATGGATTAAAGGCATATTTATTATGAAATTTTACTTAGCAAACATTCTTACAGTCCATTCGATATTTTGTTAGATATATAGTTGCAAAGATTGTTCTCGATAACATACGATTATAGTCGATAAATGCTAAATTACACTTAATTGTATTACGAAATTGTGCTTTATAATAATCTATTATGGATACTATATTTTCTTTGCTTGAATAGAGATTCGATGTTTTGTTTTGTAGACTATACACGAGTATGTATCGACTGGCATGTATAACAGTCGACTATAGGCAAATTTTAAAAGGAACCTCAAGCGATTACAAATCTTAAAAGGAAAAGAGTAGGAAAATATAGGCAAAACCATTTTTTGCGAAAACCGGAACAGGTCTGTTATAGTTATATCAACTGCTATTGAAAACACTCGATAACAGTCGATAATAGACATATTACACAAAATTTTATTGAGAAAGTTTACCGTATAATAAATTGCTATCGAAGCGATTATTCTTTCACAGAATATCGATATATATATCGTCTTTCGAGTTTATCGCCATTTATTAAGCTATCGATAACATGTCAATTATTAGCATATTTATAGAGAAATGTTGCGAAATTTTATTAAGAAATATTGTCATATAAAATTTTTTTTTGAAAACCATATTTCCTTTGGAATATTTATGGTTTTATTGAAAGTAATAGTAAATCAAATGGCAGCCCTCATTATTTGAGCTTCAACGGGTCTTTTACACACCGAAAATTGCGATTTTGACGATTTTTTCCCCAATTTGACGATTTTCATTGATATGTGAGAAGTCTGCCCTTGTTCCTTAATGGAATGTTCATGGGAAAACCAAATATAAATGCTTTGTTTCATCGATAATTAACAAATTGCTCAACAATTTATTATTATCGAAACGATTTTTCGAAAAATCGATAAAGGTTTAGAAATTGATACAAGTTTCAATTTATGGTATTGGTATTAAGCGATTTCCGATTATCGATTTTTTTTAGTTTTTAACCATTGAATTTTTAAAATTGAATCAATTCTTACCCATGCTGGCAATTCATCTATTCTCGCCAAAATCACCTCCTTTTCAGAGGCCAAAGCCGATGCCTTGGCAATATCTCTTTTATGTTCGGTGGTTTTGCGAAAACGATCACAGGCAACCGACAATATAACAGGGGCTATCAGCCATGCCACTGACCAGCCCATATAGCCCACCATATATATAGAACCCACTATGGCCACTTTCTTGGCTACCGTATACATGACAGCAAAAATGCTTTCCTCAGCTGTTGAGGGTTTGGCCACAACATTGTCAGCACCAGCTGCTGCTGCTGCAGTTAAGTCTTTATTTTCTCCCGAACCTGGTGTTGTAGCTGCCATATTGGTAGCCTCAAGCTTACGTTGCTCCTCCAGGGCTTCCTCTTCTTCGTAATTGGGATCGGGTTGAATTTCTTGCAGTTCAGCCAAGGGAGTTGACTGCAACAACGGCTTAGATTCGCTGCTATCTGAGGGTAATTCTTCAAAATCGAAATCACTGCAATGAAAAACAAAATACAATAATACAGTGAAAAGGAGTTGAAGGAATGATGGAACAAGAAAAGCAAGAAATTTGTTTATCAAAATTTTGATTTTTTTTTTTTCGTGTAAATAGCTTTTATATTGCACAATAATAATTTTTCTTAAATTAGCATTTTGTCAAAGTTTTATCGCTAACCGCACTAAAATTTCTAACACCACAGAACGTTTGCTGTAGAATAATGGGATGGTCGGTTGAATGGATGTATGAATGTTTGAAGAATGAATCACATTTATTAGTTAGCACTAGGCCGCTAATAGTACCTCAACTGCTCAACTGTAAGCAGCAACATTTGTAATATTGAAGAGTTGCTTTTTAAAATAAATTATTGTTGTGCTAGCCATAAGCAAATGTTAAGTACAATTTTTTTTAAATATTTGCACTTTTGTAGATAGTTAGCCAGTAATGCATTCCAATATGGGGAGCCATGATAAAACTTTTCTATTTAGAAAATTGCATAAACTTTCAAGTGGGGAAAAATATGATGGAAAACAAAGAGATTGGAGAACATTTTGTATACAAACTCTAAAAATATACACAAATTGAACAAAAAAGAATGCAATCATGGAAAATAGGATAGGACGAAGGATGAGCGAAGCAGTTGTATGTTTTTAGGAAATCTTGTATTCCCTGTGGACTAGAAATTTTATCGAAAATTGAAACGAACTTTGATTTCTATAGAAAACTAGCTGAAAAGGGCCCGCTCCGCAGCGCCTTCTTGTATTTTATGTGGAACATCATTTTAATATTTATTTTCGATAATTAAAGAGCTTTTAGTGAAATGCCTTACTACGAAAATAGTATATGTATATCGCTTGACTAACAGTAAAACAATATAAATGCCTTTATCTGAATCCCATATCATCTCTATTGGTCTATGGAGTCGCTTGGAGGGTTTTGGGTCATTTAAGTATTGGATGTTAGATGTACTCCATTCTTAAAAAACTTTATTTGAGCTCGATATTTCCATGGGTTTTTTATGAGTGGGAAGGCAACGGGGTGGTGGTTGGTGGGTTTAGGGGGTGGTGTGGACGCCATCGTGGTCCCGAAATATGTATGTCCGATTTAGGGGTGTTTTTGGGGGTGAGGTGATCGCCAAGACACTTAGCCCTGAAGAAATATCAGCATCGTGCTCTACTCTCAAATACCATTTATTCTTCTCCGTATTGCCATTGGTTTAAGGGGAGTTTATGGGATGAGGCATCCCCCAAACACTTGGCCTCAAAATTGGTCATCAAATTCGTTTTCTAATCTCAAAAACTTTTCCTTTGAACCAACATTGCCATGGTATGTAAATTTTTACTCTTTGAGGGGTGTACCGTGCCACAAATACATAGTCCCACATTTGGAGATCCGATTCGATTTGTACTCCTAAATACCTTTATTTGAGCTCCATATTGCAATGGTCAGTAAATACTTGCTGTTTTGGGGTATTTTGGGGATGCGGTAGAAACCCAGGAAATTGGTCCCTAATGTGGGTATCAATTTCGTACACTACTCCCCAATACCCCACATTAACATGGTCGGTAAATATGTCCGATTTAGGGGTGTTTTTGGAGGTGGGGTGGTGGCCCAAACACTTAGCCTTGAAATTATACCTACTTCTTGCTCTACTCTCAAATATCTTTTATTTGAACCCCATATTGCCATTGGCCTCAAAATTGGGTAAAAATTACGTTAGTTAATCTCAAATACCTTTCATTGAAACCCCTTTGCAAAAGTCACGTCCTATTTAGGGATTGTTATAGGGACGAGACGTCTCTTAGACAGTTGGTCACGAACGTTGATATCAGATTCGTGGTCTATTCCCAAATACCTTTCATTTAAGCCCCATATTTCTATAGTCGGTAAACATGACCGGTTTGGGGAATGGAACGGCAACTTAGTGATTTGGCCTTGAAAATATACATCAGATTCGTGTTTTACTCTAGAATACCTCCATACGTCCCATGGTCAGCAAATACGTCCTATTTGTGTGGATTTATGGGGGTGGGGTGGCCGTATAGACACCTTTTCCCAAATACTGATATCAAATTCGTACATTACTCTGAAACACCTTTCGTTCGAGCCCCATATTGCTATCGTCGCAAATTGGTCCTCTTTGGGAGTGTTTTTGGGAGGGGCGGCCCCCCAAACACTTGGGCCCACATTCGAATATCAAATTTATTTTCTGCACTCAAATACCTTTTATTTAAGCCCCATATTGCCATGGCCAGTATATAAGTCCTGTTTGGGGAAGGGGTGGACCCCCAGAAAGTTGGTCCCACATTTGGATATCATACTCGTATTCTACTCGTAAATACCTTCGTTTGAGTCCCATATTGCTATGGTCGGTAAATATGTCCGATTAAGGGAGGTTTTGGGGGTTGGGGTGTCCCATATTGTCGTGATTGGTCTAAATATATATTTGGTTGGTTTTGGGGGTGGGGCGGCCCTCCAGGTACCCCATTTGGAATTTGGATACAAAATTTTTGTTTTTAGGTTACTATAACAGAGCACACACTTAATTCACACCACCCATCTCCGAGATCTGGCTTTTCTGAAAATTAGGGTAAGGGGGAGGGTTCGGCCCCCCTTCAGAAATCAAAAAATGTAGTACCCTATTATCATCACGAGATCATTATGCACCATCTGTGAAAATTTCAAAAAAATCGGTTCAGCCGTTTTTGAGTCTATAAGAGGGTATACTAATTTCCGTTTGTAACACCTCGAAATATGCGTCCAAGACCACATAAATACATATATTCTTGATCGTCTTGACATTTTAATTCGATCTATCCATGTCCGTCCGCCTGTCCCTCCGTTTGTCCGTCCGTCTGTCTGTCGAAAGTACGCTAACTTTCGGAGGAGTAAAGCTAGACGCTTGAAATTTTGCACAAATATATCTTATTAGTGCAGGTCGGATGAGATTGTAAATGGGCCAATTCGGTCAACGTTTTCATATAGCTCCCATATAAACCGATCTTGGGTCTTGACTTCTTGAACCTCTTGAGAGCGCAATTCTCGTTCAATTTGACTGAAATTTTGCACATGGTGTTTTGGTATCAGCTGTCATATAAACCGATCTGGGGTCTTGACTTCTTGAGCTTCTAGAGGGCGCAATTCCTATCCGATTTGTCTGAAACTTTGCACGACTTGTTTCGCTAGGTCTCCCAACAACTGTGCGAAGTATGGCTCAAATCGGTACATAACCTGATATAGTTGCCGTATAAACCGATCTTGAATCTTGATCCTCTTGAGGGCGCAATTCTCGTCCGATTTGACTGAAATTTTCCACGTGGCGTTTTGGTATCACTTCCAACTAAGTACGGTTCGAATTGGTTCATAACCTGATATAGCTGTCATACAAACTGATCATGGGTCTTGATTTCTTCAGCTCTTATCCGATTTGGCTGCAATTTTCCGCGTGGTGTTTTGGTATCATACCGGTTCAATAGGTACATAGCCTGATATAGCTGCCATATAAACCGATCTTGAATTTTGAGTTCTTGAGCCACTAGAGGGCGGAATTCTTATCCGATATGGCTGAAATTTTGCACGTGGTATTCTGATATCACTTCCAAATGCTGTGCTAAGTATAGGTTGTCATATAAGCCGATCTTGGGTCTCGACTTCTTGAGCTTCTAGAGAGCGCAATTCTTATCCGATTTGGTTTCCAACAACTGTGTTAAGTATAGTCAAAATCGGTTGATAACTTGATATAGCTGCCATATAAATCGAACTTGGGTCTTGACTTCTTGAGCTTCTAGGGAGCGCAATTCTTATCTGATTTGGCTGAAATTTTGTACATAATGTTGAGGAATGACTTCTAACAACTGTGCTAAATATGGTCTAAATCGGTCCATAACCTGATATAGCTGCCATATAAACCGATCTACCGATTAGACTTCTTGATCTTCTAGAGGACGCAATTCTTATTCATTTTGGTTGAAATTTTGCACACTTTTTTTTGGTATGACTTCCAACAACTGTGTTAAGTATAGTCAAAATCGGTTGATAACTTGCTATAGCTGCCATATAAATCGAACTTGGGTCTTGACTTCTTGAGCTTTTAGAGGGTACAATTCTTATCTGATTTGGCTGAAATTTTGTACAAAATGTTGAGGAATGACTTCCAACATCTGCGCTAAGTATGCTCTAAATCGGTCCATAACCTGATATAGCTGCCATATAAACCGATCTACCGATTAGACTTCTTGAGCCTTTAGAGGACGCAATTCTTATTCAATTTGGTTGAAATTTTGCACACTTTGTTTTGGTATGACTTCCAACAAATGTGCCAAGTATAGGCCAAATCGGTTGATAACCCGATATAGCTGCCATATAAACCGATCTCCCAATTTGTCACTCTGATGCACTGGAGGGAGCAATTTTTACTCGATTTGCCGGAAATTTGGGAGGTGGTAGTTTTCTATGATTTCTAACAGCCATGACAATAACTTGATGTAGCTCATACACACATATATATATATTGAAAAAGTCATTGAAAGAACTTGACAAATGCGATCCATGGTGGAGGGTATAAAACGCTTTTACTTATTTAAATTTTTTTTTTTACATTTCAAAAACACGCCTGTTATACACAACACTTCTTGCGCAAATATGTATGCGCAAATATGTATGAGTTAAAAAGATTTATTTTTAATATTATGAAGCTTTCAAGGAATTGTTTTTTTTTTTTTTTTTTTTTTTTTTTTGAATATACAAACAACTTTTTACGCCGATATTTATAAAAAAATGCAACAAAATATATAAACGAGTGGGTAACATATATGAAATTACATTAAAAATGTAGTGGGGGTCAGATGAAAGGGGGGTCAAGTATATGTTTTATTATCAATTTTGAATATATATTGGGTTGCCCAGAAAGTAATTGCTAATTTTTCATATAGTCGGCGTTGACAAATTTTTTCACAGCTTGTGACTCTGTAATTGCATTCTTTCTTCTGTCAGTTATCAGCTGTTACTTTTAGCTTGCTTAAGAAAAAAAGTGTAAAAAAAGTATATTTGATTAAAGTTCATTCTAAGTTTTATTAAAAATGCATTTACTTTCTTTTAAAAAATAAGCAAATACTTTTTGGCCAACCCAATATTTTTCCTTTGTATGTACTTTCAATTTGAAAATGTTTCAATTTCTACTTCTAGTAGTTTTGTATGTAATTATCATAATTTCATTTAAATTGATATACATTTTTTTACCAGTTGTTTACGAAAAAATATGACTAATCCGAGTATTAATGAATATTAAGGTAGTTTTCTCACGTTTTCTTTTTATCGATCACGCACCAGTAGTAAATCGTGCGGCATTCACATTGGATCAACAATAATCACGTACAAGTTATTATAAATCTAGAAAAAACATTTATCCACGACACAAGGTTCGACTGTTTGATTGTCTGGGCATACATGGGGATGTAGCTCAGATGGTAGAGCGCTCGCTTAGCATGTGAGAGGTACGGGGATCGATGCCCCGCATCTCCAACAAGTTTTTTTTCGAAACGTTTTATTTTATTTTACTTCTATTTTAAGAAAATACATATTGGGTTGCCCAAAAAGTAATTGCGGATTTTTTTAAAGAAAGTAAATGCATTTTTAATAAAACTTAGAATGAACTTTAATCAAATATACTTTTTTTACACTTTTTTTTCTAAAGCAAGCTAAAAGTAACAGCTGATAACTGACAGAAGAAAGAATGCAATTACAGAGTCACAAGCTGTGAAAAAATTTGTCAACGACGACTATATGAAAAATCCGCAATTACTTTTTGGGCAACCCAATAGATAGCAGGTGCCTTTGCTGAATGGATGGCTGATATTAGGTCCATAAAAAATCTTCAATTATTTTGAAATTTTTAGGGATAAGCTTTCAAATTTCTAAAAATTTTGTTAAATCTCAAAAAATACATGCAATAATTAAAAATGTGCAATATTTAAAAAAACAAAATTAGCTTAAAATAAATAGGTTAGATGATGTTGAAAAGAGGAAGCAGATATTAATCCGACCCATGCCACTATGGACATACACCTAAGCCACTAATCAGCTTGTTGTGTGCTCTAAAAACTAAAAAGTAACCTCAAAGAAGAAAATTTTAAGCAAGAAATTCTGTGCTGCTTACGAAATGCTTAATTGTTTTCCATACCACTCCCCTAAGTTGGTTCATATCTGGTATTGCGTCCCCACCGACAGTTTCGCTGTTACACAATGTCGCTCACGCCCTTAAATCGGACTGCATCGACCCAAAAGGCTTCGGGTTAAACAAGGCAATTCTCTGCCAAATCGTTTGCTCTTTCATTTCGCTTTACTCCGTTATGGCCCGGCACCCAAACGATGCGGATTGTGCCATCCTCAGAGAAGGTGTAAATCTCCTTCTTACACTGCAAGACTGTTCGTAATCTTACCATCCTGGTTGTTTTTGACCTTATGGTCATTTTACTGTTCGTAAAGATGTTCATATTCGACGTTCTTGTGTTAGTACCACACCACCTCTCGCATTCCGTGATCGCCCGGATCTCAGCCTGCAGGACCGTATTATGGTCAGACAGTATAAAACAGATTTCAGTCACAGGGTTCTCAATGTAGTCCCCTAGGCCCGCTCTGTCCCCTAGTCCCACTCTGTCCCTAAGGCCCACAGTGTCCCCTAGGCCCACTCTGTCCCCTAGGCCCACTGTGTCCCCTAGGCCCACTCTGTCCTCTAGCTTTGATCCATCCGTATATCATAATCTTCCAGACGGGAATACTAGTGTTCCGTCAGTCCAAGATTGTGCTGCTGACAGCAGTGACTTGTTATGGTCCTAACGTTGCATTTTGTATCCATAGCAGTCCATCAAACTTCTGAGGGTTAAATAAGTTTTGGTCTAATCACGCTTCTGTAGAGCCAGTGAACTACCCTCGAATACATTTCGAGCTTACGGTCCGTCTACCAGATTTGTAGTCAACTTCCAAAGAACTTTCATTTGATACCCATTTTGTGACGTAGGGCATTCACGCCCGTTTTGGGGGTTTTTAAGATTGGGGAAGCCCCGTAGACACTTAGACAAAATTCTAATGTCAGATTTGTACTCAACTTCCAAATACCTTTAATTTGATATCTATATTGTCCCATTCGGTAAAATATCCTGTTGTAGGGTTTTGGGGGATAGGGAAGGGCCTCAGACATAATAAATTTGTATATCAGATTCTTGCACTATTTTTAAATACCTTTTCTTTGATATCCATATTGTCCCAATTGGTAAATATGCCCCCGCTGGCACCTCAGACAGAAATGGATAAAATTTTATGCCAGATTTGTACTCTACTTTTAAATTCCTTTCTTTTGATATCCATATTGCCACTACTCTTAAATACCTTTCATTTGATACCCATATTGTCCCAATCGGCAAACATGTCCGTTGGGATGGATTTTTGGGTGGGGCGTCCCTCCAGGTTATTTGTCCATAAAGTTTTATAAAATTTTTGTAATTCTGGGTTACCATAAGGCGGCATACAAAATTTTGCTTAAATTCTTGCACACATATCCGAGATCTGGCGTTTTACCCTTCGGGTAAAAAAAATTTAGCACCCTATTTTCACTATCTGTGAAAATTTCATGAAAATCGATTTAGCCGTTTTTGAGTCTATACGAAACATACAAACAAACACAGCGTAACAATTTAATTTTTATACCCACCACCATTGGATTGGGGTATACTAATCTAGTCATTTCGTTTGTAACACCTACAAATATTCGTCTAAGACCTCATAAAGTGTATATATTCTTGATCGTCTCGACGTTCTGAGTCGATCTAGCAATGTTCGCCCATCCATCTGTCGAAATCACGATAGCGGTTGAACGCCTAAAGCTAGCCGCTTGAAATTTCCTTACAAGCCGTAATTTTGTCCGATTTGGCTGAACACATAGGGTTCTGTTATGAATTCCAACAACTGTGTTAGGTGTGGTTCAAACCGGTCTATAACCTGATATAGCTCCCATATATACCGATCTCCCGATTTGATTTCTTGAGCCCCTGGAAACCGCAATTTTTTCCGATTTGGCTAACATTTTGCATATAATGTTCTGTTATGACTTCCAAGAACTGAGCCAAGTAAATGTAACATTTAAATTTTAAAATCTTAAAAATTTTAAATTTTTAAAAAATTAAAAAAAAAAACTTTTTAAAATATAATATTTTTTGTAATTAAAAAAAAATAAAACATAATTTTTTGAATTTAAAATGGAATAATAACGTTTTTGTTTTACTTTTAAAAATTTCAGTTTTAAAATTTTTTTAAATTGTGTATTTTAAATAAAGGGTGATTTTTTTGAGGTTAGGATTTTCATGCATTAGTATTTGACAGATCACGTGGGATTTCAGACATGGTGTCAAAGAGAAAGATGCTCAGTATGCTTTGACATTTCATCATGAATAGACTTACTAACGAGCAACGCTTGCAAATCATTGAATTTTATTACAAAAATCAGTGTTCGGTTCGAAATGTGTTCAAATTTTGACAAATTTTGTTCAGCGATGAGGCTCATTTCTGGTTGAATGGCTACGTAAATAAGCAAAATTGCCGCATTTGGAGTGAAGAGCAACCAGAAGCCGTTCAAGAACTGCCCATGCATCCCGAAAAATGCACTGTTTGGTGTGGTTTGTACGCTGGTGGAATCATTGGACCGTATTTTTTCAAAGATGCTGTTGGACGCAACGTTACGGTGAATGAACACATTTCGAACCGAACACTGATTTTGGTAATAAAATTCAATGATTTGCAAGCGTTGCTCGTTAGTAAGTCTATTCATGATGAAATGTCAAAGCATACTGAGCATCTTTCTCTTTGACACCATGTCATGAAATCCCACGTGATCTGTCAAATACTAATGCATGAAAATCCTAACCTCAAAAAAATCACCCTTTATATAAATAAATAAATTGAGATTTAAATATACAAAAAATTTATTTTTTTTTTGAAATTTACAAGAAATTCAAAATTTCTCAAAAATTTCACATTTGAAAAAAAATTTTAAATTTTAATATCTTATAATTTCTTAAAAATTTAAAATTTTAAAAATATATTTTTTGTAATTTTAAATAATTTTTGAATTTAAATAGAAAAAAACCTTTTTTTAATAATTAAAAATTTTTAAAATTTGATATTTTTAATATATAAACAAATAAATTGAGATTTTGTATATACAAAAGAATTAATTTTTTTCTTTAAATTTACAAGAAATTAAAAATTTTGTTTTTTTTGTTTTCAAAAAATTTTTAAATTTTCAAAAAATTTTAAAATTTTCAAAAAATTTTAAAATTTTCAAAAAATTTAAATTTCTTTGCGCCTTTTTTGACAAATCCTACCGACGAGTTTGGGTGTTTTTTTGTTGTGTTCTATTTATAATAGAAACAGATTACCCTATGGTCCGCAGCCGGACAATATCCGATTGTATGAATTATTTTAAGACCAAAAAATGTAGCGCAAAAAATTTTAAATTTTTTGAAAATTTTAAAATTTTTTGAAAAATTTAAAATTTTTTGAAAAATTTAAAATTTTTTGAAAAATTTAAAATTTTTTGAAAAATTTAAAATTTTTTGAAAAATTTAATTTTTTTTTAATTAAAAATTGTTTGAATTTTAAATTTTTTGAAATTTTAAAGTTTTTAAGTTTTAAAAAATTATAAATTGTTAAAAAATACAATTTTTTAGTATGTGAAATTTTTAAGAAATTTAGAATTCAAGATTTTAAAAATTTTAATTTCTTGTAAATTTAAAAAAAAATTATTATTTTTCTATATTAAAATCTCAATTTATTTGTTTATATATTTATGGTCCGCAGCCGGACAATATCCGATTGTATGAAAATTTTTAAATTTTAATAAAATTAAAAATTTGAAATTTTTAAAGTACTAAAATTTAAAAAATATTTGAAATTAAAAAAATCGTTTTAAATTATAAAAAATTTAAATTTCAAAATAAAAAATCTTAAAAAAATTAGAGAATTGAGATATTGAGACCTAAAATTTTAAAATGTTTTTTATAAGTTTCTGAAATTTTTTAAATTCTTAAAATTTCTATATTTTTTTAAATTTCAAATTACTATATTTTTTTTAAAATTTCTATATTTTTTAAAATTTTTAAACGTTGTAAGATATAAAATTGAGTCTTCTTTTAATTTTTCTTCTTTTTTTTACTACAATTTAAAAATTTAGTTTTTTATTCTATTGCCTTCTTCCAAAATTTACATTTTTAAGCCTATTCATGTAAATATTATTCCTTGCTTATCGTCATAACATCAACAAACCAGTTACGATTTTCTTTGCATTACAATCGCCTCTAAATAATCCATGGACACCAACATCAACATTTGCATACTAATGAGCTGAGAGAGAAAAACAAAGTGTCTAGAGGAGAATCTTCATTAGGCCCATGTGGTTAGTTTTTATTTATTTTTATTCTTTTCAGCTATTGCTTTTTTGCAGTCAAAGTTTGTTTTTTAGCGCCTATTCTTTTGAGTTTTTTCTCCTTCGATTTACAATACTTCTGTGTATTTGTATAGAAAACCAACACCATTACCAAAATACTTTTCCAGACCAACGACGAGTCCAGTGATGATGTCATGTGGTGGGCAAAAATGGATTCTAACACAAAATGGACTTGAATGTTCGAAGTTTATTTGTTGTTCTGTGTTTATTTATTTAATGCAAAATCATCTGGACTAATAAAATTGTTTGAGAGCAAGCAATCCCCTGAACTTAATGATTTTGTTCACCAAAATTTATAGCCAAACATTTTTATTAAGGGCGGAAATGTGTGTGCAATGGCAAGGGCTATTGATTGGAATTAAAATTGGCAACTTTTTTTTTTCCACAAAAAGTTTGAAATTTAAATACAATTGGGTTGCCCAAAAAGTAATTGCGGATTTTTTAAAAGAAAGTGAATGCATTTTTAATAAAACTTAGAATGAACTTTAATTAAATATACTTTTTTTACACTTTTTTTCTAAAGCAAGCTAAAAGTAACAGCTGATAACTGACAGAAGAAAGAAAGCAATTACAGAGTCACAAGCTGTAAAAAAATTTGTCAACGCCGACTATATGAAAAATTCGCAATTACTTTTTGGGCAACCCAATATATTGCAAAAAGGAAAAGGAAATTTTTTTGAGGATACCATTTATGATAGACTTTAAAAAAAGAAACTTTTTCAATTGTATATAAGAGTTACATATGTAGTTGTATATATCAACTATATGGACAATATAAGGACCCACCAAGGACCAACTCCACGTTTAATGCCTTCTATAATTCCCTTTTGACCTTCCTGCAAACGCGATTTGCTTTTCTGCCCATAAGAACCATTATAACATAATTGGCGTTAGCACAATGTATAAAATGCTTTTTCAGTTAGGATCCTCAGATGACCATTTATGGTATTAGGTTGCCCAAAAAGTAAATGCGGAAATGCATTTACTTTCTTTTAAAAAAATAAAAAAAATGCATTTACTTTCTTTTAAAAAATCCGCAATTACTTTTTGGGCAACCCAATAGTTGGCCATAGGGGTGCCACTAACATTATCCCCAGTGGTTTTGGGAATGAAAGGTGCAGTGTTTAAAAACTAAAATTGTGTCAGATAATTTCTATTTTTAACGGAAACTCGTAATAAAATATTTATAATTAATATTATCCCCTCTTAATGCTGGCGACATATGCGACGTACTTTGCCATGTAAAAACTTCTCCCCAAAGAGGTGTCGCACTGAGGCACTCCGTTCGAACTCGGCAGTAAGAAGAAGGCCGCTTATCATAGAGCTTAAAGCACACATCACCCATTAATATGTGAGAAGTTGGCCCTCGTTCCTTAATGGAATGTTCATGGGCAAATTTGCAATTACTATTGGGTTGCCCAAAAAGTAATTGCGGATTTTTCATATAGTCGGCGTTGACAAATTTTTTCACAGCTTGTGACTCTGTAATTGCATTCTTTCTTCTGTCAGTTATCAGCTGTTACTTTTAGCTTGCTTTAGAAAAAAAGTGTGAAAAAAGTATATTTCATTAAAGTTCATTCTAAGTTTTATTAAAAATGTATTTACTTTCTTCTAAAAAATCCGCAATTACTTTTTGGGCAACCCAATATTATTATAACCTAAATGTGTTTAAGGAAATTCACAAATTGTGTGCAAAAATTGAAATTTAAATATTTAAAACTACGAATTATTTCTGCAGGCCATAAACACATCAAATCAAATAATGCAGCTGCCATTTGCTTTTATTTTTATTTTTCCCCAGACCTTGATGTTTATTTAAGCATTGAAAACGTTTAACTTTTGTCTCTACGGTCACATGAAATTAGCCAAACTTACGAAAATTGCTAAAAGCCAACAAGGCTGAAAGCTTATTGCCACCGCCATTACTACCACTGAGCCTCCCTTTGGCCCATGGCAGGAAATTTCGTTACAAATTCTATTATCTGTTTTTTTCTGTGCTCTCTTTCTCGACGTTAAAATTTGTTTCATTGTAACGTCTGTTCAGCGTTTATTGCGTTCCTTTAGCCTTGTACTTATTTGTCATGGGCTGTGGGAGGGTAAACTACGCACTGGCTTATTTAGTGACTATCAGCATAGAGACCAAACATATGGTCGAATATAAATCCTCATCCACCCCCAATATGGCTGGTGATACCTTGGACAAAATGATTAACTACCTTTGTGGAGAAATGAATGCCCTGGATGATGTTAATATATCATTTCGCTGCTTAATTGGGTAATCAAGGAGCTAAGCTAATTGGACGAAAGCAGATAGGACTCACAGTTAAATAAAAATTTTTATCTTCAAAGACTCTTTCCAACTGACTTTTTAAATTATTTAACATTTTTTAAATTAAAAAAACTAAAACAAAAAAAAAACTAAACTGAATTAAAAAATTAAACAAAACAAAAAAAAAAAATAAAATGAAATAATATAAAATAAAATAAAACAAAATAACATAAAAAAAACAAAATAAAATAAAATAAAATAAAACAAAACAAAATAAGATAAAATAAAACAAAACAAAATAAAATAAAATAAAATAAAATAAAATAAAATAAATAAAATAAATAAAATAAAATAAAATAAAATAAAATAAAATAAAATAAAACAAAATAAAATAACATAAAATAAAATAAAATAACATAAAAAAAATAAAAATAAAATAAAATCGTATATATAAAAATAAATTTGTGTGTGTTTGTTCGTGTGTTCCGTATAGACTCAAAAACGGCTGAACCGATTTTCTTGACATTTTCACAGATGGTGCATAATGATCCCGTGGTGAAAATAGGGTACTACATTTTTTGATATTTGAAGGTGGGGCGGACCCTCCCCCTTACCCTTATTTTCATAAGCGCTAGATCTCGGAGATGGGTGGTGCGATTTAAGCGAAATTTTGTGTGCTGTCTCATAGTAACCTAAAAATAAACATTTGGTATATAAATTTTTAATGGGGTAGCTACGAGGCCGCCCGACCCCCAAAACTTACCAAATATATTTTTAGACCAATCACGACAATGAAAGGTACTTAGGATAGGAAAACGTATCTGATATCCAATTGTCGGAGTGTTAGGGGACCACCCCAACCCCCCTAAATCTGACATATTACACCGACCATGGCAATATGGGACTCAAATGAAAAGTATTTGCAAGTAGAACTCGACTCCGATATCTAAATATGGGATCAAGTATCTGGAGGCCCTCTCCTTCCCCAAAACACCTCCCAAATAGGACATTTTTACTGACCATGGCAATATGGCGCTCAAAGTAAAGGTATTTGAGAGTCGAATATGAATCTGATATCCAAATGTGTTTAGGAGGCGCCCCTCTCCCAAAACAACCCCCAAAGAGGACAAATTTACGACCATAGCAATATGAGCAATGAGCTTAAATCCAGAGATCGGTCTATATGGCAGCTATACCCAATAGCTGGATCGAAACACCTCCCAAATAGGAAATTTTTACTGATCATGGCAATATGGCAAATGAAAGGTATTTGAGTGTCGAATACGAATCTGATATCCAAATGAGGAACCAAATAACTCCCAAAATAACCCCAAAGAGGACAAATTTACGACCATAGCAATATGGGTCTCAAATGAAAGGTCTTTTGGAGTAAAGCACGAATCTGAAATCAATATTCGGAGAAAATGTCTAGAGGGCCACACCACCCCCGTTACACCACCTAATATGGGGCTCAAATAAGGGGTATTTTAGAGAAGAATACGGGCCAAGTTACCCATCTCCCATGTTTTTCGACTATGGAAATATGACGCTCAAATGAAAGGTATTTGGGAGTAGACCACGAATCTGATATCAACATTCGGAACCAACTGTCGTCCCACCCTCACAACAACACTCAAATAGGACATATTTGCTCACCATGGCAATTTGGGTCTTAAAGAGAGTGGGGCTCGATATTGATAGTTTTTGGGGTCCATACCCCGAACCGGACAAACTGCTGACTTTTGCAATAAGGGGTTTAAATGACAGGTGTTTGAGATTAGAAAACGAATTTGATGTCCAATTTTGAAGCCAATGGCAATTTGTGGTTCAAATAAATGATATTTGAAAGTAGAGCACAATGCTGATATATTTTCAGGACTAAGTGTTTGGGAGACCACCCCACTCCCCAAAACACCCCTCAATCATTACATAAACTCAGCTTAAACAAATGGCAATATGGCGTTTAAATAAATGGCATTTGAAAGTAGAGCACGATGTTTATATTTTTTCAGTGCTAAGTGTCTGGGGGAGTACCTCACCCCCGAAAACGCCCCTAAATCGGACATACATATTTACCGATCATGGCAATATGGGGCTCAAATGGGAAATTCCAAGATTCCCATGGGAATATCGGGCTCAAATAAAGTCTTTCAAGAGTGGAGTACATCTAACATTCAGACATCGGATTATAAATGAGCCTTTTAGGGGCCCAAAACCTTATATCGAGATATCGGTCTATATGACAGCTATATCCAAATCTGGACCGATCAGAGCCAAATTGAAGAGGAATATCGAAGGGCCTAACATAACTCACTGTCCGAAATTTCGGCGAAATCGGACAATAAATGCACCTTTTATAGGCCCAAACCCCTAAATCGGCCGATCGGTCTATATGGCAGCTATATCCAAATCTGGACCGATCTGAGCCAAATTGCCGAAAGATGTTGAAGAGCCTAACACAACGCTTTGTCCCAAATTTCTGCAACATGGGAAGAAATTGAACCCAAAATCGAGAGATCGGTTTATATGGCAGTTATATCCAAATCTGGACCGATCTGGGGCAAATTGAAGAAAGATGTCGAAGGGCTTAACGCAACTCACTGTCCCAAATATCAGCAAAATCGGATAATACATGTGGCGTTTATGGGTCTAAGACCCTAAATCGGCAGATCGGTCTATATGGCAGCTATATTCAAAACTGGACCGATCTGGGCCAATTTAAAAAATGATGTCGAAGGAACTAACACAACTTACTGCCTCAAATTTCAGCATAATCGGGTTATAAATGTGCCTTTGATGGGCCTAAGACCCTAAATCGGCGGATCGGTCTATATAGGGGCTATATCAAGATATAGTCCGATATAGCCCATCTTCGAATTTAACCTGCTTATGGACAAAAAAAAAAAAAAAATCTGTACAAAGTTTCAGCTCAATATCTCTATATTTAAAGACTGTAGAGTGATTTCAACAGACAGACGGACATGGCTAGATCTATAAACTTTATAGGTTCGGAAATGGATATTTCGATGTGTTGCAAACGGAATGACAAAATGAATATACACCCATTCTTCGGTGGTGGGTATAAAAAACAAAGAAAGAAGAAGAAGATAAACCCCTTATAAACCCATCCCTGGATTTGGCTTTTTGAGCTCATAGGGGCCTCAATTTTCACCTGATTTGGCTGAAATTTGACACAAAGACTACTGCTATGACTTCTAGCCCTCCGCGCCTAGTATGAACCGAATCGTTCTTCGTACTGATATAGGCTCCTTAAATGCCGATGCCCCGATATGACTAATTGAGATGTTAGCAGCAATATTCACCTGATTAGGCTGAAATTTGATACAAAGACTACTGCTATGACTACTAGCCCCCCGCGCCTAGTATGAACCGAATCGTTCTTCATACTGATATAGGCTCCTTAAATACCGATGCCCCGATATGACTACTTGAGACCTTAGCAGCAGCAACCAATTCCCGATATGTTGTAAAATAATTGAAATTCGAACTGAGTTAATAATGGCAACTTTTTAACGGAATCCATGCTGGTGGGTACCTAAGATTCGGCACGGCTGAACTTAGCACGCTTTTACTTGTTTATGTACAGACTTAATCACTTTTTTATTGGCATCGCTGCACTCATGCAATTAAGCTCTCTGTCCCATATGTGTGATATCTCATTCACTCATTTTTGGAAAACAAATGACACATTTTGTGTTTGTTTTCCACGCCAAATTAATTTGTACGATGATAAAGTGAGGGTAAATATTTATAGAGTCTCAAAGATTGGGCATGGGTTCCATTTATGCCGTTGAGGTTTATAGCTCCATTTAGCAATTATGTTTGTTCTTTCGCCACAAACATTGTCGTAGATAAAAGAACTTGTAGAGATTGCAAAAAAACAAAAGTAAACAATGAAGTGTTCTAGATATGCGGGGAAAATAATGAAAGCAAATACAACGAATACAAAACATTATCGAATGTATTGTACTTAACATGCAAACAATTAGTAAGTGGAGTTTGAAGTACTTATTTGAATCTGAATTGAAATTGTTACTTGTTGTTGGGAAGTATGTTTTCAATTAGTATATTTGTTTCCTAGTTGGAAAGGGAACTTAAACTTTAGGAGTCACATTTCAAACTCAAAACCATACTCTACACTTTAATCGCTACTAGTTCGTATGTAAAGATTGTTAATGCATATGACAATTGTGCTGACAAATGATGAGCAAACCCGGAATCTCAATCCTTGAAGTTGGTCAATGGTCAATTTTAGGCTTAGTGTTTTAAATATTGGGTTGCCCAACAAGTAATTGCGGATTTCTTAAAAGAAAGTAAATGCATTTTTAATAAAACTTAGAATGAATTTTAATTAAATATACTTTTTTTACACTTTTTTTCTAAAGCAAGCTAAAAGTAACAGCTGATAACTGACGGAAGAAAGAATGCAATTACAGAGTCACAAGCTGTGAAAAAATTTGTCAACGCCGACTATATGAAAAATCCGCAATTACTTTTTGGGAAACCCAATAAAAACTATTATCATGCCATTATATGTTCAAATCCAATTTCAATAAATTTTTCTTCAAATTCAAGTAATGTCACAATTTTCTATAGAAGTACAATTTGAACAAGGATTTCCATGTTAGAGAGAACTTATGCGACATATACGAAGGGGGTATTTTATGACCTCTTAATAATAGTTATGATTAATTCTTAATTATATTTTAAGAGCTCTAAACAATTTAATGACGCATAGTTTTTTTTCACATGTGACCAACTTGAGTTTAACCACAAACGATTTAGAAATTTTTAAATCCAAATTTATATTGAAATAGACTGTGGTTGTTCATAATAAAGTTGACTAGCTCATACACATACACCCCAAGCAAAGCACATGTATTGCCTGGTTGGATGGTTTTTTGTCTTGCTTATGGATATGTTGTTGTTGTTGTTATATGTTGGCTTGCAAAGAGTGTCATTCAACAACAAATTTGTACTTTGGGTCGTTGAGATTCAAAATAAATTGTTGCAGCAAAATTAACAAATTTCGTAGTTGTTTTTTCGACCAAAGTTGTTGTTTTTCAAAATTATTATACCCTTCACCATAGGATGGGGGTATACTAATTTCGTCATTCTGTTTGTAACTACTCGAAATATTCGTCTGACCCCATAAAATATATATATTCAAATGGGCCATATCGGTCCATGTTTTGATATAGCTGCCATATAAACCGATCTTGGATCTTGACTTCTTGAGCCTCTAGAGAGCGCAATTCTTATCCGATTGGAATGAAATATTGCATGACGTGTTCCGTTATGATAGCCAACAACTGTGCCAAGTATAGTTGAAATCGGTCCGTAACCGGATATAGCTGCCATATAAACCGATCTTGGATCTTGACTTCTTGAGCCTCTAGAGGGCGCAATTCTTTTCCGATTGGAATGCAATTTAGCAAGACGTGTTCCGTTAAGATAGCCAACAACTGTGCCAAGTATGGTTGAAATCGGTCCGTAACCGGATATACCTGCCATATAAACCGATCTTGGGTCTTGACTTCTTGAGCCTCTAGAGAGCGCAATTCTTATCCGATTGGAATGAAATTTTGCATGACGTGTTCCGTTATGATAGCCAACAACTGTGCCAAGTATGGTTGAAATCGATCCGTAACCTGATATAGCTGCCATATAAACCGATCTGGGGACTTGACTTCTTGAGCTGCTGGAGGGCGCAATTCTTATCCGATTGGAATGAAATTTTGCATGTCGTATTTTATTATGACTTTCAATAGCTGTGCCAAATAAGATTCAAATCGGTTCATAACCTGATATAGCTACCATATAAACCGATCTGGGGACTTGACTTCTTGAGGCTCTAGAGGGCGCAATTCTTATCCGATTGGAATGAAATTTTGCTTGTCGTATTTTATTATGACTTTCAAAAACTGTGCCAAATAAGGTTCAAATCGGTTCATAACCTGATATAGCTGCCATATACACCGATCTGGGATCTTGACTTCTTGAGCCTCTAGAGGTCGCAATTATTATCCGATTGGAATGAAATTTTGCAAGACGTGTTCCATTGTGATATCCAACAACTGTGCTAAATTAGTTTCAAATCGGTCAATAACCTGATATAGCTGCCATATAAACCGATCTGGGATCTTGACTTCTTGAGCCTCTAGAGGTCGCAATTATTATCCGATTTGCTAGAAATTTTGTACGACGGATCCTCTCATGACCATCAACATACGTGTTTATTATGGTCTGAATCGGTCTGTAGCCTGATACAGCTCCCATATAAATCGATTTCTCAATTTTACTTCTTGAGCCCCCAAAGGGCGCAATTCTTATTCGAATTGGCTGACATTTTACACAGGTCTCCAACATATAATTTAATTGTGGTCCGAACCAGACCATATCTTGATATCGGTCTAATAGCAGAGCAAATCTTTTCTTTTATCTTTTTTTTTGGCTAAGAAGAGATGCCGGGAAAAGAACTCTACAAATGCGATCCATGGTGGAGGGTTTATAAGATTCGTCCCGGCCGAACTTAGCACGCTTTTACTTGTTTTTATCTGTGTATGGTCATAAATAATTATGGCAGACCCAAAAAAAGTTTGATTTATTCAAAGTTTAGGCCACGGAAACTTGAATAGTAACCAGTAACGAAAAGCAAAAGCCGGGCGGTGCAGACTGTATTATACCCTACTCCCACCTGATAAACACAATGTGGGAGCTATATTCAATTTAGAACCAAATTTGATGGACCTCGGCGAACGGTTTCAGATGGGTTAATAAACAATTCCCATCAAATTTCGACCAAATATGTTCAAACTGTAATAACTACGGTTGACAAATAACAACATTTTTGCAAATTACCCAAAATCGGACGAACATATATATGGAGCTATATCTAAATCTGTACCGATTTTGAGCAAACTTCTCAGTTATTGTGGCAGTCATCGAAGAAAGCGTTGTGCAAAATTTTGGCAAGGTTGGTCAATAAATGCACCTGTAGTGGCTCTTGGAGTGGAAATCGGGCGAGATATATATATGTCAGCTATATCTAAATTTGGACCGATTTCTATGAAATTGACCAGTAATGTAGAGAGTCAAGAGGAAATCTTTCCTGGTAAAATTTGTGGGAATCGGTCGACAAATGACCATTTTATTGCATTATTACTGCAAATCGGACGAACATATATATGGGAGCTATATCCAAATCTGAACAGATTTTTTCCGATTTCCATACGCTTCGTCTCTAGGCCGAAAAACTTGCCTGTACCAAAATTTAAGACGATCGGATGAAAAGCGAACTCTACTTTTTACACAAATTAAAGTGGATAGACGGACAGACGGTCATAGCTAAATCGAAACAGAAAGTGATTCTGAGTCGATCGGTATACTTATCAATGGGTCTATCTCTCTTCCCTCTGGGTGGGTGCACAGACTTATAATACCCTGTACTACAGTAGTGGTGTAGGGTGTAAAAAAAGTTGAGAGTCCATCCCCGCACAGAATTTATTTCTCAAACTTAGCACTTAAGAAAATACTTAGAATGTTCTTATTTTTTATTCTTTCGCCGTGACTTTAAATTTATTTTGATAAACAGCAACAAGTATGGTTAATGCTTCCCCCCTCCCTGTTCAAAATACTCCATGGCCTGTTATCGTTTATTTGCAATTTCACCTGAGCTCCATTAAAGGCATCAGCAACACTTCTCTAGAGAATGATTTTTTTTTCCACTAAGAAGGTTAACTGCTGCCTTTTCAGAGTAGACAATAATGGTTTGATTGTCGCAAAAAACAGCGGTGTCCTACTTTTAAGCGTTGGTTCAATGTGCCAACTTGAATGGCACTTTATCGTCTTCAACCAGAACACCCACTCTAAAGCAATATACGTGACATGAAAATAAGCAACAGTAACCTGTTGCTGGAAAGTCTCCGGTGTGACATAGGAAGTTGTTTAATGGTGTTCTAATTTGCAATGCATTTTGCAAAGCAAAATTTTCAATTAAATGTCGATAAAAATTGAATTATTTGAAGTTACAACACCCACCAGCACGGGGGGAACAGTAATCTCGTCATTATGTTTGTAACACCTTGAAACATAGAACTGCGACCCTATGAAGTATATAAAGTCCTGATCGTCTTGACATTGTATCCTGATACAGTGATATCCGTTCTACTATCCGTCTGTCCTAACGGTGTGCACGTGCTTCGTGAGTTGTCAAAACAAGCGTGAATTTTGTGATTCGTGAGTGAGATTCAAATCCAATCACGTCATTGTGCGTGACCGTGAGTGACACTCACGAGACACTCGCGAGACACTTACGACTTAAGTTTAATAAAAAATAACGAAAAACAAAATTTATTGCATAAAAAAAATAAAAAAAACTAGGCAAAAAAATCATATACGAAAAGATTTGTTCTGCTATTAGAGCGATATCAAGATATGGTCCGGTTTGGACCACAATTAAATTATATGTTGCAGACCTGTGAAAATGTCTGTCAAGACGAATAAGAATTGCGCCCTTTGGGGGCTCAAGAAATAAAATAGAGAGATCGATTTATATGGAAGCTGTATCGGGCTATAGACCGATTCAGACCATAATAAACAAGTATGTTGATGGTCATGAGAGGATACGTCGTACAAAATTTCAGGCAAATAGGATAATAATTGCGACCTCTAGAGGCTGAAGAAGTTAAGATCGCAGATCGGTTTATATGGCAGCAATCCGCAATTACCTTTTGGGCAACCCAATAGTTCCATTCGTCTACTTTATGCCAATCCAAATTGCATGAGGATACCTATTTCCTAACTCGAGCTGGAATTTTTCTAAGATAGCTCTATTATTGGGTATTTTTCTTCCCATTCGTCATTAATGGGTTCAACGTGGTGTTTTTAATGACTTCTAAGAGTCGTGATAAGTACGCGTCATCTCTATCTGTATCTAATGGCCTTCTTAGCGATCAAAAGTTTGGGTTCCGCAGAAATCGCTCTACGGGCGACCTCATGCCACTTCTGTCGGAACGTTGGAGTCGCTCAATCCACCAGTTTGGTGAGAGTAAGTTTGTGGCTCAGGATATCTCCAAGGCATTTCATAGGGTCTGGCACGGTGAACTACTATCAAAGCTTGTCGCATTTGGTGTCGATAATGGCATTGTTTGATTTATTTCGAGCTTTCTAAGAGATCGTATTATTTGAGTCGTTATAGATGGGTTTTAAATTGAGTATAAATTGACCGCAGATGTACCCCAGGGCTCTGTTCTTTCTTTTTTTCCTGTTTTCATCAACGATCTGTTGGGTCAGACATCGAATCCGATCTACTCATTTGCGGATGACAGCAATCTCTATACTCATTCGATTATAGGCCGAGTCTTTGAGAGATTGAGGACAAGAGGCGGGTTATGGATGATACACTCTGCCAGGATTTGCTGCTCTTGATGTTCCGGGCATGAAAATACAGAGTGATGTTCGTTGGGCTTAACATGTATTTGAAGTGCCGAAAGAAGCATTCAAGTGTTTAGGCTTCTTTAAACGGTGAAAGAATAACTTCACTCCTTCTGATCTTCTTAACATCTACACCACATTCATAAGGCCAAAAATCGAGTACAACTCACATGTATGGGCTGGAGCTTCAAAATCATCCCTGGAGCTACTGGACCGTGTACAGAAGAGAGCGATGGCGTTGATTGGGGGTAGTGGGGATCCAACCCCATTGCCTGCCTTGAACATCGTCCCAATGTGGGTTGTTTGGCGCTGTTCTATCGGTACTTTCATGGTGTGTGTTTGTCTGATATTCGTCTTCTTATTCCTGATGTAAGGATGTTTGTCAGGGATATTAGATATTCCAGGAGCTCACACCTGTTTGTAATTGATTGGGCAGCGGACCGCACAATGCACTATAGATAGAATTCTTATATCGCCCGTACCGTTCGTATGTGGAAACGACTTTCGGCTAATGTTTTTCCTAGCCACTTTGACATCCAGAGATTTGAGACAAAGGTTAATAAACACTACATCCTTTCCCCCCACCCCCCACCAATTTCTAATTTCCTTTCGCCAACGCAATGCACTGCATTCATAGGAGACATCCCCTGCTTGTTGGTTGATAAAAAAATTCTGTCCATGGTGGAGGGTATATAAGATTCTGCCCTGCCAAACTTAACGCGCTTCTACTTTTTATACCCTCCACCATAAGATGGGGGCATACTTATTTCGTCATTCTGTTTGTAACTACTCGAAATTTTGCACAAATACTTCTTATTAGTGTAGGTCGGTTGGTATTGTAAATGGGCCATATCGGTCCATGTTTTGATATATCTGCCATATAAACCGATCTTGGGTCTTGATTTCTTGAGCCTCTAGAGTGCGCAATTCTTATCCGATTGAAATGAAATTTTGCACGACGTGTTTCGTTATGATATCCAACAACTGTGCCAAGTATGGTTCAAATCGGTTCAAAACCTGATATAGCTGTCATATAAACAGATCTGGGGACTTGACTTCTTGAGCTTCTATTTTATTCTTCCTTTTAACAATTGTGCCAAGTATGGTTTAAATCGGTTCATAACCCGATAAAGCTGCCATATAAACCGATCTGGGATCTTGACTTCTTGAGCCTCTAGTGGTCGCAATTATTATCCGATTTGCCTGAAATTTTGTACAGCGGATCCTCTTATGAACATTAACATACATGTTTATTATGGTCTGAGTCGGTCTATAGCCCGATACAGCTCCCATTCAGACCGATCTCTCTATTTTACTTCTTGAGCCCCCAAAGGGCCCAATTCTTATTCGAATTGGCTGACATTTTATACAGGTCTCCAACATATAATTTAATTGTGGTCCAAACCGGACCATATCTTGATATCGCTCTAATAACAGAGCAAATCTTTTCTTATATCCTGTTTTGCCTAAGAAGAGATGTTGGGAAAAGAACTCGACAAATGCGATCCATGGTGGAGGGTATATAAGATTCGGCCTGGCCGAACTTAACACGCTTTTACTTGTTATGATTGTGGTGGCCACAATGTTTCCCTTTTATACTTGTAAAGCCTCACAATTCAACACTTTCTGTCCTTCGTTCAAAATCGATCATTAATACATAAGCGATATTCCTATTGAACCCATCTACTATTTTGAAAAAATACGATATTCGAATCGATGTTCTTTCAACCAAATGAGAAATTTTACCTTTGTAAAAACATTGAAAAAATAGCACATACAATTTACCCCCTCATTTATAAAGGTAATGCAGATACAATACAAATTACCTGAATCTTTCAAATCATCGACATCTTTTTGGCAAAATATTCTTCCGTTTGCCATATACCATAACTAAAAACACATCTATTATACAAAACACGTACTATTATGGCATTATTATAAACAAGTAGACATTATATACACATGCTTCTATTAAATGGACGCCACTCAATTTATTGGCGTTTATGGGGCGATGATATTTTTTGGCTTTGTGAGCAGATTTTTGTTGAAATTCAAAATTTAGGTTACTCATGAAGGCCGCAGGCCGACGCTGATGATGTTGATGTGGTGGTGATAGGGAACTTGAACTTGAAAACATAGGCGGTTCAATTTGCTGACAATACCCGTAAGCCATACATTTTCTAAGAAGGCAGTGGCGTAAAGCGATTTACAAAATTCTAGACACTTAAATAATTTTTAATTAAGGACACAGAATGAATGAGGAAAATTTGCCAGAAAAAAACCCAACAAAAAAAGAATGAAAATAATAAAAACTTCTCACCTCATTTTGTGATTTTTTGTTGTTGTTGTCGTTTTCTTGTGTAGCTATTCGAATCAGGGGTTAGATAGATAGGTAAGGAGTAGGCTATTGTGTGTAGGCAGATGGATAGTAGGTTGTATGTCTTTTTTAGTGTTTTTTTCAGTGGTGTAGATTATAGAAACTTAAAAACGCATGCAAAGTTTTTTGTGGTTAAACAATTTTTAAGTTGTAGAAAATCTAAAAAAAAAAACAAAAAAAAAATATTTTGAAAATATGTTTTTATGAATTACAAATCAAAAAAATCAAGTTATTAAATTGGGTTAGAAAATTAAATACACATTCCAAACACTGAAAAACACAATTGATTTTGATATTTTTGTTTTTTTTTTATAGGTTTATGATAATAAAAAATATTTTTTTGTTCTCTATGCTGATTACAATTTTCTTTAAAACACTTTCTTCACCCGGCTCATGTAATCTTGACACACTTTTCTTCAGATATTTTTTAATATATTGGTTATTTTTAAATTTTTTATGTATTTTGTTTCTTTGTTTATTTCAAAAAATTTTCTTTTCGCACATTTTTCACCATATCGCTATTTATTTTTTTTTTGTAATTCCTTGAAATTTATTTTTCTTCTTAGTTTTCGTTGCTTATTTTCTGTCTGACTCATCATAATCAATCTCAGCAGATTATTTGCCAGCCGGCCGGGCTTTTTGTCTAAGACACTGCGACACTTGTTTTTTTTTATTAACAAAGTAGAATAAACCGGATTTTTTGTTTTTACATTCCTCGAAGCAGCAATTCTTTAAATTTACCTTTAAACAACAATTTTAAACTTTTAAATTGCGTACAATGGCCTGAGTAAACGCACGTTACCAGACCACAACCTCTCTCATTCGTAGCTACGGCTAAACTGAATGTCCCCATAGAATTCTTGGTGTCGGCACAGCCAGCTGTATTGAAAGCTTAGTCTCCCCTCAATGATTTGCTCACAACAATAACAACAATTATGCACAACAAACACATGAGCCAGATGATGTATCTCAAAGATTGCCGCTGCTTATCCAACGAAAGGCAACGGCGGCATTTCTTATGTTTACAAAACTTGGTGGGAATGTTATGGCACAACATAACAGAGAATAATCTCTCAGTTGATGTTTACAAAGAGAGAATTGAACTTTTTATATTTAAATAGAGTTGCCACAAAAATATTTAGTGTTTTCTTTGGCATTTTTTGCATGTTTTCTCGCTAAAATTTAAACTTTTTTTTAATGTATTAACGGCGAATGGGTAGAAAAATGCCCAAGAATAGAGCTGTTTTAGAAAAATACTAGCACGAGTTAGGAATGAAATTTGGATTGGCATAAAGAGGATGAATAAAACTTGTTAAAAAAAATTTTCCCGCCATATTAACTCATGTTTTGTACCACAATTGGCTTGTCGAAAGTTAACAATTTTTTATTATTGGTTTGCCCAAAAAGTAAATGCGGATTTTTTTAAAAGAAAGTAAATGCATTTTTAATAAAACTTAGAATGAACTTTAATCAAATATACTTTTTTTACACTTTTTTTCTAAAGCAAGCTAAAAGTAACAGCTGATAACTGACAGAAGAAAGAATGCAATTACAGAGTCACAAGCTGTGAAAAAATTTGTCAACGCCGATTATATGAAAAATCCGCAATTACTTTTTGGGCAACCCAATAGAAATAAAATCTAACAAAAAAAATTTCTCAAAATCCTTAGGAGTGAGATTTTTGGAAACGGGGTCGGTGTCCTGTTGCATTTGATGGATTCTATATAAAAAAATATATATATGGCGATAACCACAGCAGTTGCGATTTTATGTTAAAGTCATTAAAATCCTCTTTTCTTCGATAAATGGTCATAAAATATTAAGAAAATTATTTTTTGTTGTGAAAATAGTGGCTTAAGAAATAAAATAATTATTTTTAAAATTTAATTCTGCCTACCTTACAAACAAGTAAAAAGACATTAAGTTCGGCCGGACAGCACTTTGGATAATCACCACCACGGGTATATATGTAAACCCCCTTCCGTTACATTCCGGTGAAAATTGGATAAATTATGCACCTAAATTCGGCAAGGAAATTGAATGGTGTAATAGATATAAGTCATCGTTGAATTTTGCATTTGAAATTTCAACAAAATCGGGTAATAAATAAAGCTTTTATGAGCTTCAGACCCATTATAGGCAGATCGGTCTATATGACAGCTATATCTAAATACAATCCGATCTTTACCATACTTGGGTCAGATAGTCGGTGGCCTCAAACTACTTACTATTTCGAATTTCAGCGAAATCGGATATTTGAGACTGATGTCAGGAAACCTCAAACTACTCACTGTTTCAAATTTCAGCAGAATCGGATAAAAAATAAATGGGCTTTAGACCCTTTATCGGCAGATCGGTCTATATGACAGCTATATCCAAATATAGTTCGATCTGGACCATATTTGTGTCCTATGTTGGAAGGCGTAAAACTACTCACCGTTTCAAATTTCAGCGAAATGGGTTAAAAAATAAAGCTTTTATGGGCTTCAGATCCTATATTTTGAGATCGGTCTATATGGCAGCTATATTTAAATATAGTCCCGTTTAATCCATATTTACATCAGATGTCGGGAGATCGGTCTATATGGCAGCTATATGTAGATATAGTCCGATCTGAACCACACTTAGGTCCGATGTCGGAAGGCTCAAATTACCCCCCTGACATGTTATTTGTCCTTATTAAAACCTTTCAATAGCAAGCTATACCACATTTTTGTTTTTATAAAAAAAAATGTTGGTAGAAGTAGTAGATGGGAGCAGTAGGAATCTAGTCAAAATTAGCATTACTAAACTCAAAGATCAACATGCTTAATTTGTTAACCACTATATGCTTAAAACTATATACCCTGGTTATGATTCTCTAAGAAACCAATCACATCCTTCATTTTATAGAAATGCAAACAAAGTTGTTCATTCCCCTCCATCGATTGTGGAAATAATTTTCATATTCTTTTCCATTTCATTTATCCTAATTAAATTCCTTCCAATCGAGAGATTTATTAAATTTTCATCTGTTGACTAATTTGTCATGTCTTATCCTTAGCCAGGTTAAACGAATCTCGTAAACGAGGAAACACCTTTGCTTTTTGCAGCAGACAGAGCTTGAAGGAAATTTAAAATATTCAATCAGAATTTTCATGAGTCTTGCCTGCCTTGAGACATTCAAGACGTGCCTGGAATTATTGACAGGAAAGGAAGCAAACAGCAGTTTTTTTGGTGGTAGGCGGTGGGTGGGTGGCTCAATAGACCCTATCTCCTGTTGACTATTGAGCACAGAGAATGAATGTCTTGTTAAATGGCGTTGTAGCAGTTGCCGCTAACAACATTGTTGGTGTTTAGCAACAACTCAAACATAAGAGGGAGGCAAACAGTAGCTTACAAAGGAAAATTTACCAAAAAATTTTCAAACATAAGAGGGAGGCTAACAGTAGCTTACAAAGGAAAATTTTGCAAATACTGAACACAATGGCAATAATTAAAGGATTCTTAATTTATATAAAATGTTGCTTTCTTTAGATCCAATTATCTTAATATTGCCTTAAGATTTCTTATTTAAACTCAAAAAAAAAAAATTTTTAAGATTGTATTGTACTCCCAAAGAGAAAGGCAGATTTAACATAAAAAGAAACGAGCTATCAAAAGCAACTAATGTTTGACCTTTAACGAAAAAACTAAATTTTAGCCTACTAGCAGTGATTTGTATGCAAGTGTTCTATCTTTTGCCATCATTCTTCCCCTCCCCCTATACTTGGCGAAATGTTGAGCACCTGTATAATAATTTCTTGTTGCGTGCCTCTTGTTTATTTTTTCAATTTTTTCGTAACAATTTTTCATGCTGTAACATTTAAGGGGAAAATTTAAAGAATCAAAAAAAAAAAATCGAAACGTAAACAATTTAAATCCACAAAGAAAACAGCAACAAAAAAATTCCTTTGAGAAAGAACAAACAAATGGGCAGGAACGGGGATGAGGCCGAAGAAAATTATTATGACTCAGCAAGCGAATAAAAAAAAAGAAAATAAAAATGTTAAAGCAACATGCACCACAATAGACAAGCCGAAGAAAATTGTGCCATGCCATTAAAGGAAGACTGGAAATCGTGAAATTTGCCCTGATGAAATCATTGCAGTGAACAGGAGTGGCTATGAATTGAAAATGGTGGGTAAAGCTGTTGTTGTTTCTTTCTATAAATTTTCCTTAAAAAAAACACTTTTTTGGTTCTAAAAACCACTTGCTTTTTGAAGAGCAGGCAATTAGGAATGATAAGGACTTAAAGTGTGTTAAAAGAATTTAAAAGCAGCTGCTATTGGTGTAAGAATCATAGGAGAGAAAATATCTAAAATTTTAATTTTTGTCGAAGAGTTTGATTTAAATGTTTTTTATTTTAGTTTAAGGGTGGAATATTACACAAATAACTATGATACAACAATAATTTATAAAAAAAAAATATAAAACATGAAAATTTTAACTTGTTCCTTCATCAATATTCCTACTGTTCCCATCTACTATAACATCAGCTACTTGGGCGAAGAAATTAAAAGCCCAATTAGGTAAGAGCTAATAATTCAGAGCAAGATTCAAGATTCATGACCATTCAGGTGAATATTTTAAACCTTTTTCATGCTCTGTCTGCGACAAAAGCAAAGGTGTTTGCTCGTTTTGCAGGATTCGGTGAAAGCGGCTAAGAATAATGCTTGACAAATTGTGGTACAGATGAAAATTTAATAAATCTCTTGAATTGCAGGAAATTAATGAGGATAAATAAAATGGTAATGAAATTGAAAATTATTATGGCAATGATAATGGATGAAAGGAGGTTAACAAAATTTTTACATTATTACGAAATTAAGGTATAGGTGGTATTATTGACAGCTACATTTGATAACTATTAAGCAATTATGGAATAAAAAATTATGGAAATTATTATGGCAATGATAATGGATGAAAGGAGGTTAACAAAATTTTTACATTATTACGAAATTAAGGTATAGGTGGTATTATTGACAGCTACATTTGATAACTATTAAGCAATTATGGAATAAAATTAGACAACTGTTCTAAGTTTTAAGTAAATAAAAACGACCACAACTATTGGGTTGCCCAAAAAGTAATTGCGGTTTTTTTAAAAGAAAGTAAATGCATTTTTAATAAAACTTAGAATGAACTTTAATCAAATATACTTTTTTTACACTTTTTTTCTAAAGCAAGCTTAAAGTAACAGCTGATAACTGACAGAAGAAAGAATGCAATTACAGAGTCACAAGCTGTGAAAAAATTTGTCAACGCCGACTATATGAAAAATCCGCAATTACTTTTTGGGCAACCCAATATATTCATACTGCACCCATCTACTACTTTAGAAAATATAAATTACTAACCGAACCGTTAAGTAACATTTCCCAAAGACAAGGTCAAGACAAGACAATTTCTCAAAGGCAGTGGTAGTTTAAGAACCCTAAAGAATGGGTATTTCCTTACAGAAAGGGTAGTTTTAGTGCCCTATCCCAAAGGAAAGGGTAGTTAATCCGATTTTGCTGAAATTTTGGACAGTGAGTTATGTTAGGCCCCTCGAAATTCTTCGTCAATTTAGCTCAGATAGGTTCTGATTTTGATATAGCTGCCATATAGACCGATCCTTCGATTTAGGGTGTTAGGCTCATAAAAGCCACATTTATTATCCGATTTTGCTGAAATTTGGGACAGTGAGTTGTGTTAAGCCCCTCGACATCCTTCGTCAATTTCGCCTAGATCGGTCCAGATTTGGATATAGCTGCCATATAGACCGAACCGCCGATTTAGGGTCTTAGGCCCATAAAAGCCACATTTATTATCCGATTTTGCTGAAATTTGGGACAGTGAGTTGTGTTAGGTCCCTCGATATCCTTCGTCAATTTCGCCAAGATCAGTCCAGATTTGGATATAGCTGCCATATAGACCGATCCCCTGATTTAGGGTTTTAGGCCCATAAAAGCCACATATATTACCCGATTTTGTTGAAATTTGGGACAGTGAGTAGAGTTAGGCCCTTCGATATCCCTTGTCAATTTGGCTCAGATCGGTTCAGATTTGGATATAGCTGCCATAGAGACCGATCTCTCGATTAAAGGTTTTGGGCCCATAAAAGGCGCATTTATTGTCCGATTTTGCTGAAATTGGGACAGTGAGTTGTGATAAGCCCTTCGATATCCTTTTTAAATTTGATCCAGATCCGTCCAGATGTGCCATGTAGACCTATATCCCGATTTGTAGTCTTGGTCCCATAAAGTCGCATTTATAATCCGATTTCACTTAAATTTTACACAGTGACTTATGCTAAGCATTTCGACATCCGTTTAGTACATGGTTCAAATCGGTTTAATTTTAGATATAGCTACTTAAAAAACCAATATTTTGTTATACGCAATTTAAAAATGACTTGTACTTATAAGTATTTGGTCTAAATCGGAACATATTTCGATATAGCTGCTATGGGGCATAAGGTATGCATTTTTCACCGGATTTTGACGAAAGGTGTTTTACATATATACCCGAGGTGGTGGGTATCCAAAGTTCGGCCCGGCCGAACTTAGCGCCTTTTTACTTGTTTAACCTAAACGAACTAATTTTCAATTTCCAATTTCAAGTCAACTCATTTACATCTGTTTTAATGGTAATCCTCCTTTTCAAGGGCTTTTCCCTTTCAGACCCCAAACCTTTCCCTTTCAATTAGTTTATAACCACAGAGTTGTTAACAAGTTATCATTATGCCGTCTACAAAACCTCAACATGAGTTGTAAAAACACTTATCCTCGTAGCAAAAAAGTACCCTTAAAAAAACCATAAAAAACTGGTACATGACAAACTAGTTAAACCATCATAAAAGTTTGAAGCCAGTTGTTGTGATCTTTCTACAAAAAAAAAAAATAGAAATAAATATTAAAAACCTCCATGTTAGCCAGGCTATAAGCTGTGGCAGCAGCTACTTCTACATCAACACTTATCCTTTCTACATCCTTTTTACCGTTTGATAATGTCATTCGTTTGCATTCTTCCGCCTATTATTCATTACACCAGGCACATGTGTTGCTTGCTTTTCACTAGAAAATCATTGAATCCATGAGGGCTCAACACCATGCCGTGACATCCTTTGCCTGAAACCCAAGCACAATTTTTTACCATAGTTTGTATGAAATGTTAAGTTAACTTTAGCCGTTTTAGTTCATAATTTTTTGTCGTTGTTGTTAGCAGGGAGAATAATTTACGATTGTAAAGTTTCAGTACCTGAAGTGCCGATATGAATTATTCGTGTTTGGCATTAAATATGAACCCATTCATTAACTCCCCCGCATTTGAGTTTATCAGGTGTATGGATATGGAGGATAGAATAGAAAAAGTGAATGTTATATCGGTTTCGGTATAATGGTATGGTGACTGCAGGCTCCGCATAAAGTTTTTCAACTACTTTAGCTCTTAGAGTCTTATAGTTAACACTCGTTTGCCGGTAATATGAGCCCTGTTGAAAAGTGTGGTAGTAGTTGGCACAAATATTGATGATGATGAAAACTTTTTCAAGGCTACTGCTGTTGCTGAGTGTTCGCTACCATGGATATGTTGGGAAAAGGTAACCACTTTGGTTTTTCTTGTTTTAGGTGTTGTACTCAAAGTTATTAACTCTAAAGGATATATTTTAACAAGGAGAGGAGCGTGAGGTAGGGGTTTTATTGCAATGTATATCCTTAGTTTGATGTTGATGATGCTTATGATGTCATTTATATCCATTTGAAATATGAAAAGTGTAGCACAAAGGGAGAATGTCTGGCCAGGCAATACTCTTACCACAAACACCAAAAAGTCTGGCCGCCCAAAAACTACCCTCTACTCAACAGCGCTAAAAATAATAGCACCTCTCTGTCTCTATGATTGCCTTGGGCCACCCTTATTGCACCACCTCACTTGCCCTGCTAGCCTGGTAAAACGCACATGTAGAGAGTGATGTATGAAGTGGTGAATGATGGGACTTTAATGCCGCTATTCAAGTACTTGTGGGACCAAGTACTTGCACTGATATGGTTGAGTGCATACATGGGTATGCTTTCGCTGTGGTGTATCTTCATAATTTATTTACTTTAAACTTAAATATGCAAAATAGTTGATGAGTGTTCTCTTGTATTGAAAAGATTCGTGCAAATTCATAGAATTTAAGCTACACGATACAGTGGAGCGTATAAGTATTATTAATTAATTAAAATAAAGTATACGCTACAGAGATCAAAGGTTTCATACAACCAAGGGAAATAAAAAGGAAAGGGAAATTTTTCTTTGCAAAAAGTGTTACAATGCCAATTTCTATATATTCTTAGACTAAGGGTACTAGAACTTTGAAAGAATGTCATTAGATGTCTTCCAAAGGAAAAATAATGTGGAGAATCAACTTTGTAAGTGGTGTCAAGAGATGACAAACCCGCAAACTTAATTTGTAAAAGTGTTCTTAATAGTTGGTACTAAAGTTAACTTTAGAGAAGGGGAAAGAGGGAAGTTAAACAATTTAACTGACAGAGGAAGTGGAGTGGGTTTACACTTGGCAATTTTAAGGTATAAGTCCGCACTGGAGTTGGACCTATCCAAATCCTGGTCCAAGAGGCAACACAAAATTTTATTGAACAGTAAGAAAAATGGAGCACCTGGACGTAATTATGTGGAGAATAGGTAGGCACTCGATAAGGGTGTAAGCAAGTTAAAATTTATTTTTCTTTTTTCAGGTTCAGAACCCTTTTCCTTGGGAAAGTCTAATATTTGTAACATTTTCATTGGGAAAGGGTATTTTAGTATTCTTATCCTTGAATAAGTGTAGTGAAGGTACTATTTTTCAAGGAATATGACAATTTTAGTAAACTTTTCCAAGGGAAAAGTTAGTTTTATTACCGTTTTCCAATAAATAGGAAGTGTTAGTATCCTTTTCCAAATTAAAGGTTTTGCCCATTGTTTGTTTCCCTTTTCTAAGAGAACGGGGAGGTTTCCATACTTATCAAAATATATGTATCGTTTAAGTACCCTTTTTCAAGGGAAGGATTAGTATAGTTGCCCTTTTCCATGGAAAGGGGTCGTATTAGAGCACTTTACCAAGGAAAAGGGTTAGTCAAAGTATCTTTTTCAATAGATCAGTTTGTTTAAGTACCCTTCCCAGTGGCAAATTAGTTAGTTTTATGTTTTTAGTTTTATGGCCCTTTTCAAAGTTATAGTTTTATGGCCCTTTTCAAAGGTCAATGTTATGTTAAGTACTCTTTTACAAGAAAAACTATAGTTCTGGTCCCTCTTTTCAAGGAAAAGTGTGGATTAAGTACCATTCTACAACGGAAAGTTTTAGTGCCATTTTCAGATTATTGGGTTGCCCAAAAAGTAATTGTGGATTTTTCATATAGTCGGCGTTGACAAATTTTTTCACAGCTTGTGACTCTGTAATTGCATTCTTTCTTCTGTCAGTTATCAGCTGTTACTTTTAGCTTGCTTTAGAAAAAAAGTGTAAAAAAAGTATATTTGATAAAAGTTTATTCTAAGTTTTATTAAAAATGCATTTATACATACGATACAATGTTACGGTACTAAGCCCTTTAAAAAGGAGGATTTAGTAATCGAAACGGTCGCTCTAGTAGCCTTTCCAAACTCAAAGTGTACTCTGAGTACCCCTTTCCTAAAAAAATGGTAAATTAAGTACTCTTTTCCGAGGAAAGGCAGTTTTAGTACACTTTCCCCTATGAAAAGTTGGTTTAGTAAACTTTCTTAAGAAAAAGAGTAGCTCTAGAAAACTCTGCCAAAAGAAAAGTTAGTTTTAGTACATTTAAGTAAGGAAAAGGTTAGATTTAGTAAATTTTCCCAAGGAAAATGTTAGTTGTAGTATACTCTTACAGAAAAAACGGCATTATGAGTACACTTTCATAGAAAATGTGTACCATGAGTAACCTCATCCGAGGGAAAGGACAGTTTTAGTATCTTTTTCCAAAAGAAAGGGTAGTTTAAGTACTTTGTTCCACAGTAAAATGTAGGATGTCCCATGGAACAGGATAGTTTTAGTACAATTTCCCAGGGTAAAGGATAGTGTTAGCACCCGTTGCCTTGGGAAGGAGTAATTGTTGTACCCCTTCTTACGGGAAAGGGTAGTTTTAGTACTACCCTTTTCCAATGGAAAGGGTCGTTTTAGTACCCTTTCCCAATAAAAAGGGTAGTTTTAGTACCCTTTCCCAATAAAAAGGGTAGTTTTAGTACACTTTCCCAAGGAAAAGGGTTGTGTTAGTCCCCTTTCCCAAGGGAAGGGGTAGTTTTAATATCCTTTTCCAAGAGACAGAGTAATTAAATTACACTTTATCCAGAGAAAGGGTAGCTTTAGTACCCTTTCCCAAGAGAAAGGGTAGTTTAAGTACCATTTTCCAAGGGAAAAGGTAGGTTTAGTAGCATTTCCCAAAGGAAAGGGTAGTTTTAGTAGTACCCTTTTCCAAAGGAAAGTGTAGTTTTAGTAACCTTTTCCAATGGAAAGAGTAGTTTTAGTACACTTTCCCTATAAAAAGGGTAGATTTAGTACCGTTTCCCGAGGGAAAGGGTAGGTTTATTACTCTTTCCCAAGGTAAAGGGTAGTTTAAGTATCCTTTCCCAATGGAAATGGTATTTTGAGTACTCTTTCCCAAGGAAAAGTGTAGTTTTAGCACCCTTTTACAAGGGAAAGGGGAGTTTTAATACCCCTTCCCAAGAAGAAGGGTAGTTTTAGTACCCATTTCCAAGGAAGAAATGGGTACTAAAAGGTAAGGTAGTTTAAGTACCCTTTTCCAATAAAAAGGGTCGATAAAGTATTCTTTCTCAAGGGAAATTTTAGTTTTAGTACCATTTTCCAATGGAAAGGGTAGTTTTTGTACCTTTTTCCAAATGAAGGGTTAATTTTGGTAACCTTTCCAATGAAAGGTGTAGCTTTAGTACCTTCCCCCAATAAAAAGGGTAGTTTTAATAACCTATTTCAAGGGGAAGGGGCAGTTTAGTACGTTTTCCCAAGGAAAGGGTACTTTTAGTACCCTTTCCTAAGGTAAAGGGGAAGTTTTAGTACCCTTTCTCAAGGGAAAAGGTAGTTTCCCAAGGGAAAGCGTAGTTTTAGTACTTCTTCCCAAGGGAAGGGCTAGTTTTAGTATTATTATTATTAGGTAGCTTTAGTATTATTTCCCAAAGCTAAGTTGCAGTTTTAGTACGCCTTTCCAAGGAAAGGGTTGTTTTAGTACCATTTTCCAAGGAAAAGGATAGTATTTGTACCCTATCCTAAGGGAGAGAATAGTTTTAGTACCCCTTCCCAAGGGTAGTTTTAGTACCCTTTCCCAAGTGAAAGTGTTTTTTAAATATTATTTCCCAATGGAAAGGGTAGCTTAAGTACTCATTCCCAAGGGAAAGGGTAGGATTATTACCCTCTCCCAAATGGAAGGGTAGTTTTGATAAACTTTCCAAAGGGAAAGTTTTGTTGTAGTACCCTTTCCAAAAGGAAAGTGTGGTTTAGGACCCTTTCCAAAGGGAAGGGGCAGTTTTAGTAGGCTTTCCCAAGAAAAAGGGTAGTTTAAGTACCCATTCCCAAGGAAAAGGGTAGTTCTAGTAGCCTTTTCCAAAGAAATTGTTGTTTTAGTACCCTTTACGAAGAAAAAGGTAGTTTATGTACCCTTTCCCAAGGAAGAGGGTTGTCTTAGTACCCTTTTCAAGAAAAGGGGTCGTTAAGTACCCTTTCCCAAGGAAAAAGGAAGTTTTAGTAACCTTTCCCATGGAAAAGGATAGTTTAAGTACCCTTTTTCAAGGAAAGGATAGTTTTAGTTCAATTTACCAAGGAGTGGGTAGTTTTAGTGCTCTTTTCCTTGGTACCCATTCCGTGGATATGGATTGGCTAGATTAAGGGAAAGGGCTGTTTTAGTACCATTTTCTTACGGAAAGGGTAGTATTAAAACCCTTGTTCTTTTGAAAGCGTTGTTGTAGTACCCTCTTCCTGGGAGTGCCTAGTTTTAGCATCCTTTTTCTTGGGAAAGGGTAGTTTTAGGTCTTCTTCCACGGAAGGGGTGATTGTAGTATACTTTTTCTTGGAAAAGGATTACCCTTTGGCACCCTTTTTCAAGGGAAAGAGTAGTTTTTATATCCTTTTCCTGGGGAAAAGTTTTAGTGTCCTTTTTCTTCCGAAAGGTTAGTTTTAGCGGAAGAAAGGGAAGTTGTAGTATACTTTAATCTTGGGAAATTGAAGTTTTAATACTCTTTGTATGTTTTAAGGGTAGGTTTAATACCCTTTTCATTTTGAAAGGGAAGGTTTGATACTCTCTGATTTGAGAGAAAATGGTTTTAGAAAATTTTTCTAGGGGAGGGCTTATTTTAGTACCAATTTTCTTGGGAACATTTGCTTATAGTATCCTTTTATATTTGAAAAATTGGTTTTAGAACCGATTTCTTTTTGGGAATTGGTGTTTTTAGTACTACGAACGAGAAATGTATTCCAACTGTGTTTTTATACCCTCCACCATAAGATGGGGGGTATACTAATTTCGTCATTCTGTTTGTAACTACTCGAAATATTCGTCTGAGACCCCATAAAGTATATATATTCTTGATCGTCGTGAAATTTTATGTCGATCTAGCCATGTCCGTCCGTCTGTCCGTCCGTCCGTCCGTCCGTCCGTCCGTCCGTCCGTCCGTCCGTCCGTCCGTCCGTCCGTCCGTCCGTCTGTCTGTCGAAAGCACGCTAACTTCCGAAGGAGTAAAGCTAGCCGCTTGAAATTTTGCACAAATACTTTTTATTAGTGTAGGTCGGTTGGTATTGTAAATGGGCCATATCGGTCCATGTTTTGATATAGCTGCCATATAAACCGATCTTGGGTCTTGACTTCTTGAGCCTCTAGCGTGCGCAATTCTTATCCGATCAGAATGAAATTTTTCACGTCGTGTTTTGTTATTATATACAACAACCATGCCAGGTATGGTTCAAATCGGTCCATAACCTGATATAGCTGCCATATAAACCGATCTTGGGTCTTGACTTCTTGAGCCTCTAGAGTGCGCAATTCTTATCCGATTGGAATGAAATTTTGCACCACGTGTTTTGTTATGATATCCAACAATTGTGCCAAGTATGGTTCAAATCGGTCCATAACCTGATATAGCTGCCATATAAACCGATCTTGGGTCTTGACTTCTTGAGCCTCTAGCGTGCACAATTCTTATCCGATCAGAATGAAATTGTGCACGACGTGTTTTGTTATGATATCCAACAACTGCGCCAAGTATAGTTCAAATCGGTCCATAACCTGATATAGCTGCCATATAAACCGATCTTGGGTCTTGACTTCTTGAGCCTCTAGCGTGCGCAATTCTTATCCGATCAGAATGAAATTTTTCACGTCGTGTTTTGTTACTATATACAACAACCGTGCCAGGTATGGTTCAAATCGGTCCATAACCTGATATAGCTGCCATATAAACCGATCTTGGGTCTTGACTTCTTGAGCCTCTAGAGTGCGCAATTCTTATCCGATTGGAATGAAATTTTGCACCACGTGTTTTGTTATGATACCCAACAACTGTGCCAAGTATGGTTCAAATCGGTCCATAACCTGATATAGCTGCCATATAAACCGATCTTGGATCTTGACTTCTTGAGCCTCTAGCGTGCACAATTCTTATCCGATCAGAATGAAATTGTGCACGACTTGTTTTGTTATGATATCCAACAACTGTGCCAAGTATAGTTCAAATCGGTCCATAACCTGATATAGCTGCCATATAAACCGATCTTGGGTCTTGACTTCTTGAGCCTCTAGAGAGCGCAATTCTTATCCGAATGGAATGGAATTTCGCACGACGTGTTTTGTTATGATACCCAACAACTGTGCCAAGTATGGTTTAAATCGGTCCATAACCTGATATAGCTGCCATATAAACCGATCTTGGGTCTTGACTTCTTGAGCCTCTAGAGGGCACAATTCTTATCCCATTTGAATGAATTTTTGCACGCAGTATTTCGTTATGATATCCAACAACTGTGCCAAGTATGGTTTAAATCGGTCGATAACCTGATATAGCTGTCATATAAACAGATCTGGGGATTTGACTTCTTGAGCTTTTAGAGGGCGCAGTTCCTATCCGATTTGGCTGAAATTTTGCATGACGTATTTTATTTTTACTTTCAACAACTGTGTCAAATAAGGCTCAAATCGGTTCATAACCTGATATAGCTGCCATATAAACCGATCTGGGATCTTGACTTCTTGACCCCTAGAGGTCGCAATTATTATCCG